>NW_027530545.1:13287269-13393657 GCF_008692635.1 Crocuta crocuta | reverse complement strand
TTAGTTTCCACATAACACTCAGTGCTCATCCCCAAAGTGTCCTCCTCCATGCCCATCCCCCCTCCCCCCCACATCCATCAGTCCTCAGTTTTTGTCAGCATTCAAGAGTCTCTCATGGTTTGCCTCTCTCCCTTTCCCCCACCATTTCCGCCCTTCTTCTCCCCCTTGTTCCTCCGTCAGGTTCCTCCTAATCCTCCTATACGTGCAAACATATGATATTTGTCCTTCTCTGCCTGACTTATTTCGCTCAGCATAACACCCTCAAGGTCCATCCATGTTGCTACACATGAAGAAGCCAGAATGTTAAACAGCCCAATTTAAAAAGCCACAGAATGATACAGATATTCTTAAATATAACAGTATTAAATCCTTAGTGGACTATATATATTTTGCATTTCAGAACAAAAGTGAAATGTTATTGGTGAAAGATGTGCTTCAAAATTTAATTTTCATGTCATTTAAAATGTTAATTTTGAAAATTTTATGATGCACTTTTAATGAAAACAAGCTATTCTTTATTGCACTATATAAAAGTAGCATTGTATTAGTAGGATAATTGCTGTCTATTGTGTATTTCCTATGTTCCAGGATCTGTGGTAAGCACATAATGTTCATTATCTTATTAAATCCTTACAAGAACATTATGAATTAGTATTATAATTGCTATTACATAGATGAAGAAATTGAAGATTACAGAGGTTAAATGCATTCCTTCAAGGTCACAGAGTTATAATACTATTATTTGAATTCAGGTCTCTTATATCTTCAAACACTGGCTTCTTTACTGCCATGTTATGCTACAATCTCAATTCCCTGTAACAAAGAAACAAATATGACAATAAATCCATATATGTATTTCTATCTGTTTCTCTCTTTGTGAAGTACATTACATAAGGATCTTGAGGAAAAGATAGTAAAATTATGGCAGAAGTCAAGGCTGTGAATGAATCCATGCTATGCAATACTTAACTCTTACAATCAGAGGTTGTAATACAGCGTGCAGTCTATAGCTTCTATAGCCTTAAGAAGAAAACTTTAGGGGAATCTTGGCTATCTGTGGATGACTCATTATTTCTTGCTTTTGGACCCTCATCAATTCTAGATTTCTAGGCCTGTTAGAGGGAAAAAGATATAAGAAGAAGGAAGAACAGGCGGGAGGCAGCACAGGCTTGGTGACAGGTAAGTCTACTGAAATGTTAGGATGGCTTCTTTGCCCCCTTTGGACTGAAACAGCATGGGGTTATTTGAGAGGTTTCAGGACAGCAGTGGGTAGCAGTTGTTCAGAATTAAAATAGAAGTGCTCACCAACCAGTACAGTTGTGCATGGATACCAGCCATCAATGATGCTTAGAAGAATGTGTATTGTCTATTGCCAGCAAATTCTAACTGTGAAAACAGTCCCCACAGGCTTTGCATTGATGACAAAATACTGACTTTAAGTTTAGATTGCCCACAGTATGTACAAATGGGTTTTTAATGTCATGTGGTGCTAAAGTTGATATCTTTTCTGGTGAAGTCTATGACTTCTGCCACTTGGCACAGATTCAGTGCCTGGTTAGCCTGGCAGGATGGAGTCCAGCATGAAGGATGCCAACATCACCGGTTCAAGTACCATATGGCACTATTATCTGCTTTTTTTTTTCAGTCACAGATTTTACCTCCTAACATCTGCTACCTATATAGCCTCTTCATGCTAGAAGAGATAGAGCAAGTCAGTATCTTTGAAGCAATACAAATCCCTAAAAGGAAGGAGTGATACCACTTAGGATTCAACTGCATACTTAAAAAGACAAAGCTTTAGCCAGGGTTGAGTTTGAGCTCAATGTGCTGACACTAAACACTCAACCAGATTCTCCCTGGGGAACTCTGTAAGGATTCAATGTGTTCATTTAACTACTTCATTTCATTAGCACCTTGGCTCTCCTGTTTTAAAGAGAGGTGAATATCTCCAATTTTTGTGAACAGTTAATTGCTAAACAAAGAGTACTTGGTGAATAGTGAATCAACAAAAGAAGTTCCTTTTTCTTCATGGAAACCATCTACTGACAATCACCAGTTTTCTCAAAATTTTATAAAGCAATTATTCCTTTCACAGAATACTTGATTTGGAGGTTTATGATAAGTAAAAGAAGACTACAGTAAACAATGAGCCTGTGGTTGAAACACTAAACACAAGGACTATAATATAACTAATTGTGTTAATGAAACTAGCCTACTAAATGATATCTGAATGGTGTGAAAAATTAATGAACTAGCAATATCTGTTATTTGGATATTAGAGAGGAATACCTTATATTTATGGACAATTGTAATCACTTATAAAATTGCAATACCCTGAAAATGTCCTTGGCTCAAGAAGAAAAACAGAACAACAAAGGGGATTTTCTGGTTATATGATTATCCATACTGAGGATTATTTAAAAAATGGAAAAATAAATGGCATTCATAAAACAACTACATGTCCAAGGTAGGCATTTTTACTCTATCACTCTGTTTTTGTTTAAGGGACTTCAAAGTTGATCAATTTTACCCTAAAACTGTTCTATGGTAAATACTGTTGTAGCAAAATTTCAGTGAGCCTCACCACCTGCACCAAATCTTTTTTTGTCAGATATATTTGCAAAGAAAACCATTGATTTATTTTTGTTCCATCTGCCCTTTCTGACCCTTTATATCCATGGTAATGAACAGAAAAAAAAAATGGTCAACAGGGCCTGAAACAGGAAAGAAGAAGAAAACCAAAGGTCAACAGAAGTGTACAGAATGGAAAATCAAGCACTGGGTAACAGAGGAGAAACAGTTTTTAATCAGGTCTGAAATTTATAACATGGCTTTTGAAATTGGTCTTTTCTGTAGAAGTTTGAATAGGTATATGCAAATGAAAGAATTTCAAGAGCACACTTGTTTTTCGTTCTTAAGATTAATACCTATTCTGTAAATAAATTCTAAATAAGCCATTTATAAGTTCAATGCCTTTACCATCTGGAATCTGGAACCTCATTTAAGGTGGATCTTTGCAGACTTGCACAGACACACAGATTTGGTAAAACAGAAAATACTACTCTGCTATAAGAAATATTTATTATATCTGTCAGTATGGGAAAATATACAAACCCATTCCTGCATCATTTATTTTTCTTTTGGCTCCACCTATGTTCTCATTATAGTATTATAAGATGAAGTTGATTAGTGACCACAATTAAGGTAAAATAGCACAGTATTTAGAAAGAGGAATTCATTGAATATATTTAAGGATGCCTCATTTATCTGCAAAATTGTTTTTATTAGAGTATTTTATTTAAAAATAAGAGACATATAGGGGCGCCTGGGTGGNAAAAAAAAAAGATATATAAAAAAGCTCCCTTAGATTAAAAGAAACATAAAATTATCCTAGGGTGTCAACACTTTGATATGTTATACTGGGTACATGAAGGATTCCATCTTCTTTGATGTTTTTCAACATAGTTCACCATTTTACTACTCTGATAAGATTTTCATGAATTATTTCTCTCCTCAACATTTTTCCCCATTTCAAATACTTTGTCAGTTCCACATTCAGAGCCATACAATATATCCCAGGACAATGCTTTCCAAATTTCAATGTACATATAAATCACTTAGGGGTCTTCTTAAATTGCAAATTTTGATTGAGCAGATCTTGGTTGGGGCTGAAATTGTGCATTTCTCAAGCTCCCAAGTGAGCCTAGTACTCTACTACACAGATTACACTTTGAGTAGCAATGCAGTAACACCTCCAAAAGCTGTTTAAAATCTAGTGTCTAGGGCACCTAGGTGGCTCGGTTGGTTGTATGTCTGACTCTTGATTTCGGCTCAGATCATGATTCGAGGGCAGTGGGATCGAGTCCTGTGTCAGTCTCTGTGCTGAGCCTGCTTAAGATTCTCTCTCTCTGTCACTGTCCCTCTCCCCCGCTTGTGTGCTACTCTCTAATAAATAAGTATATATTAAAAAAAAAATCTAGTGTTCTTTTTCTGGAAATATGCTCACTGAAATGGACTCAACAAATGGAGTTATATAGTTTCACTGATGCACAAATTAAACAACAAGTCACTTAAGACAGGGCAGAAACACAGAATTTTAAACTTATTAGTATCAATATTAGTATCAATATATTGGCACATTCTAAACATGCTAATCTGCAGCAAATTCTTATGAATGATTTTGTTTTGGGACAGCATATATGTTCATATCCTCAAAAAAATAAAATCTTTTAGGAATTACCCAGGGATCTTATATAGAGGTGAAGGAGGTGGAGTGGGTGAATGGCGAAGGGGAGGAGGAGGTAAATGAGAAAAAGAGGGGCGAGGAAAGGGAGGGAGAAGAGGAGGAGGTGAATAAGAAGGAGAAGGGAAAGAAGATAATAAAAGAAAAAAAAGGCATAAGTTACAGAAAAGGATACCAGATATAAAGTGTGAGAAATTACACAAAAAGTCCATGTGTTCTGTTACTTGTTTTTAGAAACTGAGAATTGATAGAGTGAAAGTTCAAAGGTGAACTAACCATATGATGTTAGGTTTGACAGACTGGTTAAAATCGCATTAGTCACTTCTCAATTTACTACATATCATAAGGGTGAACAGCCTTAAGAGCTATGAGGCAGAGCTTGAGCCCTGAGAAATATGAAGGGATAAGACCACTTCCATTTTATTCTTATATACTATATATGAATACAAATAATGTACAGACACACATATCATTTCCCCTATGTTTATTTTCCTCCGCATCCTATCCCCACTTTCTCCTTTAATTTCTCAAAATGTACTTCTGGGGAAGTTAACTGGCTAGCTTAGGTCTCTAGGAAATGACACCTAGGACACTTCAAATACTTTATTTAGATCAACTACCTTCTATGCTCTGCTACCTGCAATTGCTTACACACCTATCACTGCATTAATAGCAAGGCTTTCTTCAATTTTTAATTAAGTTGTTAGAACTGGTCTGAATTTACTTGGTGTCCTAGTTTAAAGCTATAAAATGACCTAGAATAACTAATTAAGGAGATACAGGGGCTTTCTTTTACCTATGTATTTGTGTGAAGTGAGGGCAGTGGGGAGGGTCCAGGAGAAAGGACAGAAGAATAAATTTTTAGCATGATTCCTGTTCAGTCAAGCTTCTCTCTACTTTCCCCTAATAGTGAATTGCTAGAAAAATGCTTAAAGAATTGAGTAAGCATCCACTAGGCCTGAGCTCTACAGAAAATCTGCTGAATAAAGTGCAAGCTGTAAAACACTGAAGAAAAAGTTGGTAGCTGTTATTTTGTTAATTGGTAATGTGTAATTACAAGTATTCCACTTGTAGTTAACTTAAATTATCTTTTATGAAAATAACCAAACAAAAAATTAATATTTAGTAGGTAAATTCATTCTCAATCTTTTGAAAGATGTTTCTAAATGTGAAAATAAGCTAACAGATTACTAGTAATACAGTAACATGCAGAATTATCTGAAGACTATGCAACTATGTAAGTAGTGTGACTTTTCAAAAGTATATCTCCAAATGTTTGAAATTTTTGGTTTCATAACATAAAAAATGGTTGAATATCTTAGAACCAAACATACCTGTATAACTTTAGTATTTGATGCTAAGGTACTATAAAGTGTCAAAAAGTAAGAGCATAATTTATGACTGCAATAAAACTTAGCCACTAAAGGAGTTGAATTACTGAAAAAGAATAGTGAAGTAACTAACATACAATTCCTTTCTTTCACTAGGAAGAGTATGCTAGTCTGAAATGAATGTCTTCATCTGTAACACTTTAACAACTTGTTTTGTGTACAAAGTTCTACTGAGGAATAAAAACCCCAGGTGTTTAAAATCCAAAATCTGTTATTTTTGTGGATAAGATTTTGAGTAATATAGTTCCATAGGCTACAATTCTGTACCTTTTTTTCTTTAAAACATTTCTTGATGTGAGTTTTAGGTCACTGTCATTTTGAAATATAAATCCTCTTGCAAGTTTCCTACCTGGTAAAATAGCTTTTCACAATGGTATCCCTCTGTATCCTTACTATCTGTAATGGCATCAGTTAAACTGCTGGGAAAAAAAATATATGAGTCCAAATATGAGTCCAAATCATGTCTGTAATCCTCACACCCCATCCCGCAAAAGGGCTGCCTCCTGGCTGGCATTTACAGCAACTGCATAAAGGCCCGTATCTTTTCAGTCATTCCAGAGAGTGCATGGTGGAAAGAAACAACCTCTCCAAGCCACTCATAAGTTGAGTTCCCACAGGTATGTGGCTAATGATCTTTACAATATCCTCTGCGTGATGTCTGCCTGTGAATTGGAACTCTACTACAGTGTATGTGGTTTTGTTGTAAATACCCCTAAAATTCAGTTATGACTTCTACAAAGTTGTCCTTGGCTTAGATAGGCAAATACCAAAACCCAATCTTTTCCATCTAGCCTCTATTTTTTTCAGGACCTGAACAAAGGAATCATAAATTCTATTTCCAGCAATGTCTCCTTATATGGCTTCGTGTCTCTCCACTACCCCGAGAAACTATAGAAGAGACTGTATTGTTTAATTCAGAAGAAATGCTTTCCCTTGAAAATGACATAGCTAACATTTATTAAATGTGTCCCACAGATCAGGCAGTATTCTAAAGCCCTTCAGAATTCACTGACTCAGCCTTCTGATAAATCTTACTCAGTATGCTTATTATTCCTATTTTATAAGTCAGGAAGCAGAGAGCCAGAAGTTAAATATCCTATACAAAGTCACAACTATCATTTTGTGGAATCAGGATTCAAATTCAGTTTTTCACTATTAATTCAAATTCAGACCACATTATTACCCACAATGATATATTGCCTATAGAACCATGTTGGCAGAGCAGAATCTCTACCTTCCCTTAACACCAATCCTAATATTATGTTTAAAATTGTGAGTATGTGCCTTTTGACCACTTTCACCCATTTCCCCTACCTCCAATTCCCACCCCTGACAACAACCAATCTGTTCTCTATGAATTTGTTTTTTTAGATTCCATATATAATTCAGATAATACAATATTTGTCTTTTTGTCTGACTTATTTCACTTAGCATAATGCCCTCAAGGTCCATCAATGCCATTGCAAATGTAAGGTTCTTAATATGAAGGTTTTGGTTGGACTCTGTACAACATGTAATGATCATCAATAACTCAAGGACTCAGAGGTCTTATTTTAAAAATTCCCCAAATAAATAAGATGTGGGACCATTACTAATATTTGGGATATTAAAATAAGTTATTTTAAGTTGTAATGATTGGCCAAAAAAGAAAAGGATAAAATGTAACACTCTAGTTTGTAACAAAAAATAAAATACATATAATTTGTTTTAGCATTCGTCATTTGGTTGCTTTTATAGATATAAATTTTATACATTTCTTGTTACTAATAAAAATAAAGCTATCTCTTTCTTCATAACGTCTCTAGATCAGATGCCATATTTAAAAAGTCAACAAATATTTTTTGTTCCATACGAAAAAATATAAAATAAGTATCATCTGGGAATTAGGCTTCTAAATCAATGGCTGAAAAATTGATAAAGATTTGACTGGAGAAGGGAAAGAAAATTGTCATGAAGATTATTATTAAGGAAATTATTATTTTCAAAGTTTATTTATTTGAGAGAGACTGGGTAGGAATGAATGGTGTAGGGGCAGAGAGAGGGAGAGAGAGAATCCCCAGCAGGCTCTGTACTGTCAGTGCAGAGCCCTACCGGGGACTTCATCTCACAAACCTTGAGATCATGACCTGAGCCATAATCAAGAGTTAGATACTCAACTGACTTAGCCACCCAGATGCCTTAGGAAGACTATTACTATATAAGGGATTCATAATGGAAGACGACTTAGGCTCATGATTCCTCTAGAATTAAAAAAAAAAAGCAAAACCTGGGGCACAGTTTTTGAACCACATGAGAAAGACTAGATCTATATAAATAGAGGCATAGTAATCTCATGAGGAAGGGAACTTAATCTAGATTCAACCAGGGGGATTCTCAATCTTAAGGATCGGCTGTGGGCAGTCCCTCTATTGGTTTAGTAATGAACAAGATAATAACTGCAGTTCCTTTTGTCAAAAGAATTCTGAAAGCCTCTATTTCCATCACATATCCCTTCTTTTGGGATTATTTCCCCTTCTCTTTGCCATGTTCCTCCATCTTTTTGGTAGATAATATACTTGAAACCAATTAACCATTTATTCTACATCAGACTCTCATTTTCAAAAAATGTGTTTCCAAATAAATCTGAGTATAATGTCTTCTCACAGAGTTGACCAATAAGGACTGTGATCTACTTTATTTTTTTTCTTTCATAGAGTATCTTCCTTTCTCATTTAAAAAATTTCCATTTCCTTTGACTTTGATGAACTGAAGGAAGTTCATAAATTTTATGTTTCATCTAGTTTATTTGAAATGTATGGGTAAATGGAATGTAGAAAGCAGATGGATATGGCATAACTCAATAATATGAATATTATAAAATGATTCCAGGATTGCCATGCTATAAAAATCTAGAGAACTGAGGTTCAAGAGCATTATTTTCATGAATTTGGAGTGGGTAAGATGTGAAATCATAATATATACTACATGGAAAAAATGCAGTGAACTGTAAATAGCTCCCAGGGTCCAATCAACATATGGCATTGATAACAGCTTATAAGTAAAGTGCTACAGGGGCCCCTGGGTGGCTCAGGTGGTTAAGCATCCAACTTTGGCTCAGGTCAGATCTCACAGTTTGTGAGTTTGAGGCCCATGTCAAGTTCTGTGCTGACAGCTCAGAGCCTGGAGCCACCTTCAGATTCTGTGTCTCCCCTTCTCTCTGCCCCTCCCATGCTCATGCTCTGTCTCTGTCTCTCAATAATAAATTAAAATGTTAATTTTAAAAAAATAAAGTGCTACAGTATAATTAAGTAATTTTAGACTCTGAATTTAATGACCCATTCAAATTAAATTGGAGGAGACATGTTATGACTTCTTGTTATTATTGAAGTTGTGGTTCTCGTAACTTAAAAAGATTTTCTGCAAAGGTAGCCTTAAAATTATTGGTAAGCTGCTCTACACAAATGAAGCTGTGTATTGTAATTAGCAATCACATGGGATGCAGCCGTGACAAAGATGCAGAAGAAATATGCATTATGACATACAAAGTTATAATTTAAAACAAATTCTGGCTGTACCTGAAACCTACAGATTCCTAAGCTTATGGCCTAGTAGAAATAGCTACAGACCTGTAGTCAGATGCCAAGGCTTGGCTCTGGCACTCCCTAACTCTATGACTCTAAGAAAGTCATTTAAATAACCTATGTCTCATTCTACCATCTGTTAAATGTTGACGAAGCGGGGGTGGAAACAGGCACCAGTCTAACTTCACAGCCCAATCTGTGAGGATAAATGTAATAACAGATGTGAAACACCTTTTAATATCCAAATATTCCTTGCAAATGTAAGGTATAATTATACTAGGCAAACAGGAGAACTACCTTATTGGGGAGTTCAAAATATTCCATATCTTTACGTAATAAAATACTACTTTGGGGAATTTTTTCTTCAAATATTCTACAAGGAATCAACATCATTCTAAGGCAGTGAAAAGTGAAGACAAGAAAGTATCTCTAGATTCTCCCCGAGAAGAAGACAAGTAGTTGTATTTGGCACAATAAAGCTGATATTCTAATACCCTGGTCACCTTAAACTAAATGGACGAGTCCCTCAATTTTTAGGTACTCAGTTTATCATTAATATTTCTATCTTGACCTATTTATTAGATTAAAATACTCCAACATGCTTGAAACCTGGTACAATTACCGGATTTAAAAGAACATGTTATTTCTTGTGGAAATATAGAGATGGATAAACAGATCTAAGGTATCACTACTGAGAACAAATTTAGCCTGCTAGAAAATATTTTACCAGCATTACTAAAATAATAGGATAGTGAAATTTCAAAGTCGTGAAGCTTGCAATTATGTTCAACTTAATTTGAAAGTCAATTTTTAAATCTTTAAGGCTATTCTGCACATTATTGGTAGTAGTGTAAAAATGAACTGAATTTATTCATGCTTTGCTTAAACCCAAATTTTTATATGCTCATAAATAGAAGAATAGCAATAATGTCTTTGTCTCTAAGAGAAAAAAACAGTTTACTTTATTAGGAAAATATAGAGGAGTTCTGCCAACCAACTCTAAAGAGCATCTGATAATTTAACAACAGTTCTGCTGACAAGTATGTCCATAGGACGGATACTGTACAATAAATACTTTCTGCTTGCTGGGAAACTCATATTTATTGTAGACAGTTCCCCAGGGGCCTCAATTAAGTAAACTGCTTTAGAAAATGAATCGGCTTATTTACAGAGCAATGGCACTTAAAGACTGTAAGTTCCTCAAAGGTAGGTGCAATGCTTAATCATTTTGGTTCACTAGTGACTAGCACAGGATGTAAAATATTTAGCAATAATTAAACATTAATAAATGAATCCAGTTGGTCATTATTTAGAATGTAATAGATTTACAACTCTGGCTGATAGATCCCACTAAAAGTAGAGGATAATTTTACTCTGTGAGAAATGACCCCATAAAATATATACCCACACACTAATTGATGAAATTGCTTATGTTTATAAATAACTGACAGTAAGTGATAATTTAAAAATGGGAATTCCAACAAAGGGACAAACCTATAAGAAGTTAAAGTTAATAACCAAGCTGTTTGCCATTTGTCTGCAAAAATGCTCTGTTATCAGATGGGAAACCGTTGGTGGGGAATCTATAAAATGGGTGCCCAAGAAGAAATGATCCGTCCATATTCTTATCACTACCAGATCAAGAACACTGTGGAATCGATGGCATCTAGTCCCTACAGTGCAGATGAATGCTTTAGATCTGTGCAATCCAATATGATAGCTATTAACCACATGTGGCTATTTAAATTAAAATTAATTAAAGTGAAATAAAATTAAATATTTAGTTTTTCAAACAAAAAATAGTTTTTCAATCTGAATAGCCATATTTCAAATGATCAATAGCTATGTCTAGTAGCTAATGTATTATTATAAACACTAAAGTTATATTGGGCAATGCTACATTAGACCAGAGGTTTAAAATTACTTATATTTGTGGCACAATTTTGAATAATAGAATTATTGTCAGGTTTCAAAAGAAAAAAAAAAAAACACCTTCCCTCTGTTACACTTTCTGTCCCCAACAATAATTTAAAATAAGCTCTCTGTTATCATACTAATGGAGTATAACAATGCCTCTCAGAGTCTGTAAAAGTTCCAATGGTTTCACATATCCATTTAAGCACTGCTCTTTCTCCTTTTAACCATTCTTCTACATCCACAGGAAAATATTTGTACGTTTCACTGAGCCTTTTTCCCCCCTACCTTTCCTAACATTATGTTAGGCCTCTTATTCTTTCTCAGAGTCAGCAACGTTGCAGTAGCACAATGTAAACTCACTTGTTACAGTATAGAAGAAAAAGAGACCATACATATTGCTCAAAGTTGGCACCATACTTGTCAAATGTTCCCAGTGAAGCTATTAAGTGGAATCTGATCGAAAAATACCGCAGTAGGCTTAACTTTATAATAAGAGCCATTAAAATTATTTACCACATCTTCTATTAATATTCTGTCCTCACCAAGCAAAATTATAATTATAGCTTAGTTTTCTAATTATAAAGTAATCTGTTTATTTTTTTTAAATTTTTTTAATGTTTTTATTTATTTCTAGGAGAGAGAAAGAGAGACAGCGTGAGCAGGGGAGGGTCAGAGAGAGAGGGAGACACAGAATCTGAAGCAGGCTCCAGGCTCTGAGCTGGCAGTCAGCACAGAGCCCGAGGCGGGGCTCGAACCCACGAACCGTGAGATCATGACCTAAGCGAAAGCCGGACGCTTAACCGACTAAGCCACCCAGGCACCCCTAAAGTAAGCTGTTTAAATGGACAATATGAGCTAACCAGCTGATGTACATAATCTAGTATTTCTTTTTTGAGAATTATTAGCATTCTGCTTTGAGATGAATCTCTTTCAATACTGTTAGGTGGGTTATTTCCGAAGGAACTCACCTGTCATCTTTGAATATTGTAACCATATGGAAGTACTGTGCTCTCATAAAGACTTGGCTGAACACCTATCAGCTTCCCTAAGTATCTAGTCCCTGCTAACTGTAGTTCACGAAATGCACCTGTAGTTGCCAAGACAGTATCTGTCCAAGGATAACTAAGTGTATAGCAGTGTATTGGTACTATTTACTGGACATTCTCCATACACCAACTGTAGAAGACAATACTGATTTCCAAACTTCTAGAATATTGCTCTGCCTGCTAAAGACTGTATCATAACCTAGCCACTTGAGAAGGGTGACATTCCTGGTTATGCTGATGATAGGAATTCATAATCATTTTTCATTGTGATTAGAAGAGAAGAGAATTCCCTTAGTCTGCAGAAAAGCCTCCAAATGCTAATATTCTTTCCCTTTGGAAAGACAGACATAAGAGCTTTGTTAATGGATTTCTTTGTGATTTAATACAACATATTAAAAGCAGGAGTTGCGACTCTTGAATAAAGAAGTAAATGCTGTTTTGTAAAAATGGTCATTCATCATTAGTTATAAGAAGTCTATTTGTAATTTGAAGTTCTAATTTAATTAGTGTCACACCCTTGAAGGCTGCCTTGTGTCAACTGTTGTAATGACACACTATCTGTTTCGTCAACAGCATAGGTTGCTAACAAGCATTTCAGCTGGAACAAAATGATAATGAGAAGAACAACAGAAGTGTTAATTACCTATGCAATTAAAGTGCCTTATATGTACACTAATGTAACACTCTACTATATTTACATTTCTAATGGCTATTCATCTTCAGATGAGAAAACCTATTGGCACTATTTATAACTTCCCAGTTAAATTATGGCAAGAGGTAATGGTGGGGCTTATAGGTTGTGTCCACAAAGTTTCAATCCAGCGAATTTTTATACTGCAATATACTCATTCAAGATCTTTGTATCAATATGTAATAATACAGATATGTTGTATACCATACAAGACACATTATTGGCTACATGCAACATTAAAAAATACTTCTCAAAACATACATTGAACTATTTAAGTATTTATTGTATCATTTTTATGTTATTAAAGAGTACAGTTAGGGGAATAAAACACTAAGCTATTAAGTATAATATGCTTAAAAATTAAAATATATAGCCCTAATTGCCTTTAGAATGTATGCTATCTAAACGAAGATTCTAAGTTGCTTGAAACACAATCCTCCTTCCTTCTTTTGCAAATTCTAGTGACAGGCCACATAAAGGTGGTGCTCAATAAATGTTAGCTTAAAAACTTACTTTTACAGAAGATGGTTAACTCATCTGAAATTGGATGTCCACCAGATAGGTAATAGCTACTGAGATAAGGTTGTTACTTTTGAAAAATATAGTCCATTATTCACACGGAAATTTCATAGCATCTTGCCTGAAACATTTAAGAATGGATTTTGAAAACAAGATAGAACTTTAGATATTTAGAGTTTAAAATATAAATTTATATTTTAATATAATGTGTTAGGTACTATCCAGAACTATATGGTTTGCTATAGTACAATTATTTTTAAAAAGACTCAGGTTTTGTTGTCAATGTTATTTGTTTAGCAAAAAGTAAAGATTTTATTAAAGCAAAAGATCAATTTATGGTAAACAATTACAACAATTTTTATGTAATGACTTTGTTTTCAGTGAACAGTTTTTAAAAATGATATGGATATTTTCCAATTACAAAATTATCCAAACACAAAATTATTCATATCTGAGTAAGGAAGGGATATCTAATATAAATCCATTCCCATTAAAATAATGTGTGAGGTTTGTTCCTATTCAGCCATGCAGTAAAGCTGCTACCAAATTCTTTTCAGTAGAGTACAAATTTAGCATTCCAACATTATGGGTCAGTTCATCATGGCATATATTAAGTTGCATCAGCAATATGGGGTTTGTATGAATAGATTTGGGTCATATTAATGAAATTCTAGTTGTAGCTTCAAAAAAATACACTGCTTTTTGAATACTTCCTGTGTGTCATTCTGTGTGTTAGGTACTATCCAGAACTTGTTGAATTCATTCATTGCAAGTTAGCTTCCATCCTCTCTCCAGAATACAAAGAGAAAACTGAAGCTCAGAATAGTTTAAAAACTGATTCAAGCTCACACAATAATGACTGACATTTGCAGGTGTTTATACTCCAGCTTTACTTTGGGCTCCTCACACTCTGGAACAGTTGCCTCTAGTAAATGCAAAACAAAACAAAGCAAAACAACAAAAACAAGTATCCTACTTAATGGCTTTTTTTTTTTTTTTTTTTAAGGTAAGGAACAGAGGAGCACTTGGGTGGCTCAGTTGGTTGAGCATCCAACTTCTGCTCAGGTCATGATCTCACTTCTTGTGGGTTTGAGCCCCACGCCATGCTCTGTCCTGACAGCTGGAGAACCTGGAGCCTGCTTCGTATTCTGTGTGTGTCTCTCTCTGCCCCTCCCCTGCTCATGCTGTGTCTCTGTCTTTCAAAAATAAATGCATGTTAAAAGAATTAAGGAATAGTTAAACATTTTTAAGAAAAGCATCAGTAATTATTAGAAAACCTTTTCTTTTCAAAGACTAAGAGATAAGTTACCACCACGGTCATTATTTTTATAACTCAAGCAGGTTTTATATATTCTGAAGGAGGAAATACAGGTTACTAGAAACCATTATGATGATTGGTTCATTTCTCCCTTTCAATTGTATCCATCACAGCGAATGGAGGTTATGGAAAGATAATTTGTCCTGATATAAAGCACCCTCTCTCACAATTAGAAGAACATAAAATGGAATTGACTTCCCCTTGAGATTCCGATTCATAGTCAATGACACATAAAATATATTTATTGATGAGTCACAGGATTGAGACTTGATAGGTTTGTAGAAGGCATTTATTGCACAGAGGAGGGAGTGGTATGGATTGCCTTTGTAACTCTGGGTGTCTGTGTTTCTAATTTGGGAGCTTTCAGAGAAAAAAAAAATACAGTGAAGGAGAGAGTACAAAAAGAGAAATAAAAAACTGCCTCAAGCAGGAAATATAGCCTACTTGCATTTTATAGAAACTTGAGATATGGCATATTTAAAATAGTTCAAGATAAATATAATAATAAAGTCTCACCTAAAGCAAAAGAAATGCACAGAAATTTAAAACAAGGATTGGGAAGGCTAGAAAACTGTCAAGTCATGCCATTGTTTTGTGGTTGTACTACTCAGCCTAGTAAATAAGTAACTCTTGACATTTTGCCAGCAGTGGGCAAACAATACCCATTCTGCTTGCACCAGAGCTGCTGTGAGTGGTGCCCCTGACTGCTGAGTTATTCTAGTGCCCTCTATCACTGTAATTTAAAATCTCTTTTCGTTTCTTTCTTTTTTTTTTTTTTTAATTCTAACTAAACAATATCTAGATAGTCCTAAGTGGTGGTGCTGGAGCTTAAAATATGCTTTTCCAAATCGAACTTTGGAAGAGGTGTTAAAAGTGATAAAACACCATCCAAATATTCAAGCAATTGTGCAGTTAAATCAAAAGTGAATATACTAATACAGGCAACAGTGCTGAGAAATAATAAAAGGGAATAAAGTAAAAGTATACTGTAATGGTTGTCAAATTATATACTCCAAGAATGTATGCCCATTCTTTACACTTATTTCCATGGAAAATTAGCTATGAACAGTGCAGATGCTGATTTATACAAAATGTTAAGGAACAAGTCTCTGCAACTACAATAGTTTTAGCAAAAAAATCATAAATAGGAAAGAATTATTTATATTTATACGTATATTTCTATTAATATCTGTCCAAAATCACAACCATAAAGTAAAAGATAATAAATTTGTGTTAGAAAACTATTTGATTAAAAATACAGCCTTAGGTTATTAATTCCAAAATACATACACACACTGAATTAGTATATGAGGATATATGTTTTTTTTTAGTAACTCCACACATCCCTATTTCTAACCCATTTTTCCTCTCCACAAAAATCTAGTCTCTTCTCAAAGAAAGAAAATTTGAATACCCCTATCTTTCACTTGAAATCAGAACAAAACAAACATTTTTTTCCAATATTCAGTACCTTAGGCTTAGGGGGTATTTTACATTAACAAATATCACTTGCTTTTTCCCTTTTACCAGCATGTGTGTTGGGCACGTCAGTATAGTTTCCATTTTACAAACAAAGAAAATGAGTCTCAAATAAAATCCTTCCCTTATGCATGGGGTCCGTCTTCTAGCACTCTTACCACAGATGTCCCAAATATTCAGAAGCTCACTGGATACTGGGCTCTGCTCAAGCCACCTTCTCAGCGAGGCTTCTACTATCAACCTATTAAAACAGCATTGTCATCATGTAAGGTATCTTCTCATTTAAAAGCTTTGCCCATCACTCTGACATGTTACTTTTTAGTACTTTCACCATTTTTATATTATGCATTTATTTGCATTTACATTATCCGATTCTTTCCCGCTGCCACACCACACCTTCACTGTCCAAACACAAACACAAACATACACTCTTCTCTTTTTTGTTTAATTCAGAGGATAGAGTCTGGTAGATGACTATCAGCATATGAGTTGAATGATGTGTCTTACCAAGGCAGTGAGGTCAGAGAAGCTAGAACTTCTGAACTTTTCTGACTCCAAGTTTAAGGTTTTCTCGGCTACATGGTACAAATCTGTCTTTCCCTCAAGGGGCTGGGCTAGGAAGAAAATCAAAATCTTCGGAGCAGTTATAAAAGTATATAAGATCTTTTTTTCACAGACTTAATTATAATTTATATTTCTCTAATATGTAGTTTGTGGCTGACTAATTAGGGCTACAATCTTTTCTCTTCAATCAAAACAGAAATTTCACAATTTTATGAGCACAAACACCTGGCTTATCTAGCATAATCCATCTTTCTCTCAGACAGCCCTCTAACTAGAGGAGGATTTTCAGTTAATCACAATGCAAAGTATATTTTCTTAGATTTATGTTTGAAATTGGTAGCAGCTGCCCACATCAATATTTTAAGGAGAATTCCACTCAAATGCTGCTCTAATTTAAAATTGAAAACTTAAATATCTATCAGGGTAGTTTGGGGATGCAGAAAATATATTTCTACATTTTGGCTTATTGTAAAATATGGTTATGTTGTAGGAGATTTTAAATGATGAATTCCCACTGCCAGAATAAATTATAGCTTTTAGTTAGTTAGCTTCGTCTTCCAAACTCCTTGTGCCTGCTCACTGTATCAATTACTTGCAGTTCCTCCATTCTGACCTACCAATATTTGTGGTGAGTCCTAATGAGTATTTTAGGACATAAAATTAGAAATTCTGGCAAAAAAAAAAAAAACCATTTTAACTCTGTGCTTCAATTTATGGTTTTAGAAGAAAGAGAGGGATGATTTTACAATTTCCAGTTGACTGAACTTATTTTTCTGTGATTACCATATATAAACTTCCTTATGAGGCATTTTCCCCCAAGTAACTTATAAATGAAAGAATCTGCTACTTAGTGAATATACAACCAAAGGGGCACAAACATGTTGATTAAAAGAATATGTAAGAAAAATAATCCCCAATATAGTAAATGCAATGATGCATAATTCCCCAGTTTTCTCCTCTTTTTCTCTCACTCTGAAAAAGTACATTTATTTATTGCATATAGAACGTAAGTTCTGGTCACCCTATGACCTATCCTTTCTTTACCATACCTTAATAATAATGCGATCACAAAACTAAATTTATTAAGCCCTTACCATGTATTCTGAGCTGCACTAAATGTTTTACATATAACAACTTACTTTTACAAAAGTCCAGTGGAGATGAATATCTTTATACTAACATAAAAGATTGCTGAGAGCCCCCCACCCCCACATCTCCTTTTTCCTAGGCACATGACCATCTACATTTCCCAGTGCAGTAGTACAGTGTGGCCATGCTACTAAATTTCTACAAGTGTGAGCAGACGTTAAATACACAACTTCTTAAGCATCTTCTACAACAGATTTGCCCCCGACTCACTCTTCACTTCCTTTTTGGTGTCAGAAAGTGATAATGGCTGGAACACTTTTGAAATTATGTGTTGAAAATGGAAAAGCCATCCCTCTAACCTATGTTCATTAATGACTTCATGGAGCTGAGCACACCTGTCTGCCCCAACTGTTATATAAAAGGGAAAGATATTCCATTTAAACCTCTTACTCTAGGATCTCTTTGTTACAGCAGATTAGTTTGTTACTGTAGGAATGCACCTGATGTTACACGTGAGAAAACTGAAGCTCAGAAAAATGTAGGTGCTTACTCAAGATAACACCACATATCCTACACACATAGTACATCCTCAGGTTAAAAAAAAAAAAATCTTTAAATGGGTAATTGACCAAGAAAAGTCAAAGAGTAGACTTGACTAGTTTTACTATTAGTTTTCACATCCAACCCTTTCATCAGTCTCATACTACACTTGTCTGTGTATTATAGGATGGGGAGTAGCTACAAAAGATACTAGAATATCTTAACAAATTATTGCATTCAGGAGTAGGTAAGATCTTCCCCAAACGAGCAAATAATCCACCTCTGGAATGACCTGTTCCCCTATCTGCCCTAAAGTGTATTCACCTCCATTATTATTATTATAGCTCCCTAGACTCAGCAATGAACATAGGACCTGGTGAATAGGATATTCTTGATAAGCATTTTCTTTTGAAAATATAATTCAATAGTATCACTGAATATCAATGATTATATAAATCTAAAAAAAAATCATAGAGGGCTAACTTAGGATAGAAAAAGTTGGACTCCAGCAGCTTCAGTTTGCTCATGATTATAGAAACTTTCCCATAATTTTTGCTTTTCTAGAAATTAGTTATTTAATTTAAACTACTTTAAATTTATCTTTTTCCTAAATATAACTTCCTAAATGGGAAGTAGGAAGGTTGACTTACTTAAATTCATATATATTTTATGTTAATATTAGCAGTAAGATCTAAACTTCACTGACTTTTACATGAATTATATAATCAGGGAAATATTCTACTCTCTCCCAGCAACTGCACTTCTCTTTAGTGTTTAAAACCAGAATTGAGTCTTTTTAATATTTGCACAATAGAGGACTTAGGTATGCAAAGAGACAATTGAAGACAGTAGGCATGATGATTCTCAAAGAATTAATTCAAGACCTTTTTTTTTTTTTAAAGAAAATACTAGGGTTTCTCTGGGCATGAAAAATAAAATAAAATAAAAAATCAGACTCTAGACAAGGCCTTTTAGGAAAAGGCCTCTATTCATTAAGAAAACTATCTCCTAGTTTAGTCCAAGCAAGGGTAGGCTGGAACATGCTGGAAAAGTCATAAATGAGGCTCTTTAAGCATCACCCTAAAAGCAAACATTAGTTTCCAAATTGTAGTAGGTGACCTTGCATTTTTATTTGCCAAAATCCATTGGTAGTAGGTTATCGACTATTGTTACTTTTATTAAAAATGTAAAGTACTAAAATTTTCTATTTATTAGCCAATAAGAACTATGGAACAAGCTTTGCTAATTGAACAGTTACTCTTGAAAAAATGTTGACTTTAAAAATTTTGACAGTGAATTTTTATTGTGGCTTTAAATGCTAAATAGTAAGACTATTCATGAAGATAACATATTTATCTCTTAAGCTTCTAAAGGGCATTGTGCAGGGGAAATGAAGTGGTACATAGTTAGTGACATTCGTAAAAATAATTTAAAGAGTTTATCATAGGTAACTTAACAAGGTGTTAATGAGAAATCACATTAACATGAACACTCAAGTGAACTGTACTTAAGAATGTTCTCATGCTTAGGGGGTTAGTATCTATCACATCTATCACAATGTGAAAGCAAAGAAAAAAAATTTGCATTCAGTTTGTAATAAGACTCCTATTTTGCCTGTGATCATTAAATTAAGGCTGTTAAAATACAAAACAGCAAGATGCAGGCCTATTTTATTTGAAGTTATGTGATGCTTCAGTTGTCATTAGAGAGATTCCATCTAAAATCTAGGCCAACCTACATCCATTTCTCAGCAACCTATTTCTGGCCCAATTCCTATGGTTTGGTCTGAGGAACTTCCCAAGGCTACAATGGCCTTCAGGGATATTTGCTTTTTATGCTCCTCTTTCTGTCATTTTCTGAAGAATTTGAAAGGTGTTCATTTCTATCTCTAAGTCTCTATAGCAAGATAAAATTTGAAATACTAATTGTGCTTAGATCTTCTGTTTAAACATATGCATTGTGAATTTCTATTTTCATTATCTGCCCAAACCATTACTGATGTCAAATACTAATCACATTGTTAGATCATATGAATCTTTTGGCTTAGATCTAAATTCCATAGATTGCAGCTATTAGTTTTTCTTAGTACCTTTTATTAAACAAATATATTTATTCTAATCAAAATAGAAAAAAAAATAATGAGCTTGATCCAATGTATGATTTTCATCAAATCTCTAAAATTCAACTATAGCAAAGTAAAATTAGTGAATTGTATTTATTTTTATTCAGAGTAAGTCAAAGCGTCTATTCCCTAAAACATTTATATGGCTGTGAAATAAAAATGTCTACTCTTTCATATTGTGTTTATATGAAGGTGCAAGTGTATTATAATTGCAAAGGTAGCAAATGAATCATGCATTGACAGATGCTCTCTTTTCTTAACCTACCAGTGGCTGTTATTTTACAACAGAAGGAAGAGAACGTCTCACACACCTACACACACACTCACTCCGAAGGGCGTGAAGAAAAGATCTTAGGTTTTTATCTCATATCTCTAGGTTGCAATCCTAATTATTTTCCCCTCCCAAAGCAATTCCCAGTTGAACTACTCAGCTTTACTGCTGCTCTAGCCCTCACTTTAGAAGTGTTCATTGAAAATCCTCAAAGAGCTAGGTATGTATCCATTGAAATCACTGTGTATGTAGAATATAGGACTACAGGTAGGTCTACAGAAACATTTTGATTTCCTAGGACCCCATCATCTGAAAGCCTCAGTTAAATTTGATTCTGAGTTCTTGAATGTAAATCAAATGAAAGAAAATAATAGCATACCTGTGTATTTGTTTAAGAGCAACTTCCAAACCATTAACATCATGCCAGTATACTATTTAAAACCAGCTTTCAAACCATCTTCTATAACGTTTATCTCTCTAGAAGTGAGCAAATGTATGAAATGATGATCCCAGAACAATCAGGTTTAACCAAAGATGTGCCATTGGTATTCAGAAGCTTTTATTTCCTAAGATGTGATGCTATCATAATAAAGGACATATTATTTAAAGGATATGAGAATGCTTTCATAAATTAAGAGAAAAGTAATCATAAATCTTCATTTGGAACAAACCCATGGTAGTGATAAATATTCTGTTTTGATGACTTATGTATTCATTCCACAAGTATTTACTAATCTGCTACTGTGTGACATTGTTACAAATGAGGTAAGCAAAAAACACATAATAAAAACAAACAAAAACAAAAACATGGCATGTAGAGGTTACAAAATTGTATAAAAGACAGAAGTTAATCAGATGAGTGAAGTATAGTTCCAAATTGAGCAAGGTGATCTAAAAAAAAGTGTTTAAATTCTAGAGAGGTCTGANTGGATGAGCACTGGGTGTTATATGGAAACCAAGTTGACAATAAACTATTTGTAAGGAAAAAAATAAATAAACCCAACTCTTATTTAGGTACTAATAAAAAAAAAAAAAAAAAAAAAATGATGCAAGGAACCCTAACCCCAGGGCACAGTGGGGGTGGTGATAATTGTGTTGATGTTTATTATGTGGAAGTTACGAAATTCCCATCACAACCATGAAGTGTGGTTGGAGAGGTGGGTGGGTCAAAGTGGTTAGTGAGTTATACACATAATCAATTTAATGATTATTTAAAATTAAGACACATTTTCTCTGAAAATACACTTATTTAATTCCTGTACTAAATTTTAAAGGAAATTTCATGTAAAAACAACTTATTTTGACGGTTTGTCTCAAAGAACACCATGTCACTGCAGATACTTAATAAAAACTTATAGCAAAGACTTAATGTTTGATTCTGGTTTGTTTTTAAACTATTTAGTCTTTTCCATAATTTTATAATGTTCTCAAAGTTATCACTTCCAACATGGAATATAATCAAAGGTGAGGGGCTTGTGGGTGGAAAAGAGACAGAAAGAACCTATCACTGATTAAATATTGAATCAAAGTTTGAGTGATTCTTCCCCCTAATAGGCTGAAAGTGAGAACGATCTTTCCATTGCAAATAATATAAAAATGTGAGGGAACGAATGTCCCTCTAATGATCCCTATCATAGTGCGATGGGCTTTTCATAAGTTTAATTTAAAAACTTTTTTGTTTGCATGAGAGAAAACCTAAAAAGTAGTAATAAAAGCAGTGTTATCAAGACTATTTCTTTTATATTATCTAAAAAGAATCTATTCAAAATATTTAATTAAGTCAGGGAGCCAAATAAACGTAAGTGATAGGTATCCCTTTAAAATCAATAACTACCTGGGGCACCTTGGTGGCTCAGTCAGTTGAGTGTCCAAATGAGGCTCAGGTTGTAATCTTGGGGTTCATGTGTTCAAACCTAGCTTTGGGCTCTGTGCTGACAGCTCAGAGCCTGAAGACTGCTTTGGATTCTGTGTCTCCTTCTCTCTCTGTCACTCCCCTACTCACATTCTCTCAAAAATAAACATACACTAAAAATACTTTAAAAAAATAAAAAATGAAATCAGTAACTATCAATCAGGATTTGCTCAAATGCATAGCTCCTCGATGTCAAATATAATGCCTGATCAAAAACAAGGAAAAATGTCCAACCATTTATGAGGCTTCAAAGATATGATGTAGTATTTATTGAACTTAGTTTTTAAGCTGTGCTCGTCTACTTCTAAAGGATTTTCAAAAAACCAATAATAGTCAGTAACGGCTAAATTTTCAATACCATATGCCCTGTGTTGGGACAGCATTTTAGTTATGCCAGGTAGTTCTTTCCAACAAAGGATTCAATCATATTTCACTTCTATTTATTGAATTGTGAGAAGAAAGAGAGATCTACTAAATTTAAAACGCTGGGGAAATCCTGAAAGCCAATGGCAAGCTTAAGTCACAAAAAGCTCTGTGTATGTATGTGGTCACATGTATACTGACATAAAGCGATGTTAGAAGTAGAGATAATGGAAACTCTGATTGAGTAGAAAATAAGCAATTCACTAGTTTTGAAATATTCTTTCTTGCCAATATCATCATCTACTAGGGTATCCTAAACAAAGAAATAGGATCAGCAATAGGTCATGGAGGCTGTTTAATGCTTGGTATTTTCATATTAGATGATCTTGTTGACGTAAAAAAAAAAATCCTCTTTCAGAAGAGAAGAAGAGCCTTAAATTTCCTCTGTTAGGAAAGCCAGACAAAAGGAAAAGTTGTAAAATCTATGTATGTAATATTTATCTCAACTTGAAACAGAATCTATTTTTCATTTAATTTTCAGAAAGAGGCTGTCAGTTTTTCCTTGCCGCCTGCTCCATACAGCTGCCATTTGGGGCTGCAACAATGAGGCCAGTGTAGAAGTAGAATAAAGAGACAGAGCACATTTGGATTTAGACAATAAACTAATTCATGGCATTTTCCGTCTGGAAGATTCTGAGACTTTAGCAACATAGTAATTGCTAAATAAGAATAAAGCTAATGGATTCTGATAAAGGCCAACACCAGTGATTTCAAAGAAAGGGTAATACTGCAAGGCGCTTATTGTGAAAAGTTTCTCCATGCCAAATCAGGGAGGATCTGTTGGAGCGTCCTCATCAAAAATAAACAGATCACTGTTTCTTCATAAAACTCAAGGTCCTGAACTAAAGCAATTTAAAATAGATGAGTTTCAGCATAGAAAGGGGAATGCTTTTTAAAAATATCCCTGTCTCTTTAAATCCCTATCCATTCTACATTCTGCTTCTCAGTCCAGTTTAACTAAAGAAAGCTCAAATCCTGGGTTTGGTTCCAGAATTGACCTTAAGACAATTTATTTTCTGATCTCTAACCAACTGGCTCTATTATAATGGCAACAGTAAACTGGAAGGGGAGAGGACCTGAAAGGATAAATTTACCTCCACTTTTTATTTTCAAAAGATTCCTGGTCTCCTTGATGATAAAGATCACAAACTGTCACCAGGAAAATGGACTCAAACTATCTACAACTCCTTACAATAATAGAAACTTAAAGAGTGCTTTTTGAGGTTCTCTTCTTTTTTCTTTCTTTTCCCCCCTTTGCTTTTTGCTATTGTCCCCTAGATGCTTTTATAGGAAAAAAAGCAGGTCAGCATGCTGTTGGCAGGCTCTCCTCCCCTGTCCCTTTATCTGATTCCCTTGGTGATGGCAACTTTTCTCTCCACTTCCCCGTTCCCCCTCAGCAAAATAAGGAGGGTACTTAAAGTGCTAATACTTCAGTGCACAGCTTATGATTCTGCAGCTCTCTCCCCACCTGGCATGAATCCTGTTCAAGGCACACACCTGACCTTAACATAGAAATGCACCAGTGAATATAGATAAAAATTAAACACTACCTCCGTGCTCAGAATGAGTCCGGGATAGATGTTCTATGGCAATGTTACTCTGAGGATGGCACTTTCATGTTCTTGGGCCTGACCCATTATATATGCCTCCTGTCCCTTTTTACCCTCTGCTCTATCAGCCCTATGCACATGGATTTTTAGAAGCAGATTTTCAGAAATCTCAGACTAGCAACATCAACAATAATCATGGATCCTTTGCATTTTTACCTGTATTTGTAAAAATGTAATTTAAATACATAAATTACAGTTTTCTTTTTTCCTTCTTTTTCTCCCTCCCTCCTTCTTTTTTTTCTTTCTTTTTCTATATTATCACATAGTAGGAGCCAGCAGGACAAAAGACTGGTGAAAATTTAATCATTGTCTGGAAGTGCTTTTGTACTTACATTGCCAACAACTAAATGCATAATATGGATTATGAAAACTTCATGATTTCATATTTGTTTTCAGACTGAAGTATTACCATATACATATATTATTATATCCATATATAATTATAGCCATTCCCCTATTTTCTATTGCCTTTCTGCTTGTTACTTTGCATCAACTCAGGTATTAAATCCAAATAAAAAAATTAACATTTAGAGGTATAAATTAAATACAGAAAACACTAATAGCTCCCCCCCACCCCCCAGTGTAGATTCCATTAAGGACAAGATAGTAAATCTAGGCCCAGACACAATTACTGTAATTACAAATTTTTAATCCATTTCACATCATTTTACTAGTTATAATACTTCTGTAATAAGCATATACTAGGTTGTAATATGAATGTGTTTGCCATCATGCTGGTTTTTAGAGACACCCAACTGCATGTTCTCTCCTTTTCTTCAAATTGTTTACATGTTTAAGATCAAGTGAATAGTTGTGATTTTTGCCTGCCCAAGGTCACAACATCAACTCTAACACTTCCTGGCTTCCCTTTGGCCCTTGTGGCCATGTTTAAAATGCCTGAATAATCATTTTATTCCTTCAGCCTCAGTATTTGGTTTAAGAATTAGCACACAACCTAAGTTTGTACAGAAGTAAGCTCAGGGTTTGTTGTGAGGGTATTAAGAAAATGTTCTTTTCTGTGTGAGGTGAACAAACACCCACTCGACTATTAGAATGCAAGCCTGGAACTGTGAGTGGCCAGATTTTCCCTCCAGACAGAACCATGTTGAGAAGGAAGCCAGTGGTGAGGAACCATGAGATTAAAAGACAGTAATTACTGACAACATATTTTGAGGTTCTAGATTCAGATATGTCTTTTAAGCCATAAATTTCATTTACATGAGCCACTAAATTCTTTTTCTTGCTTTAGCTAATTTGCATTGGGTTTCTGTCATCTGATTAACAAGTAGGAAAATTAGACCACTACATACCTTTGTCTAAATTAGAATTTCTCCAGGTGTGGTCATGGACCAGCACTATATCCTGGGAACTTGATAGAAATGCAATACTTAGGCTCTGGTGCAGGTCTCTGAACTCAGTGAGTGAGACATAGCAATCTGCAAATTAATAAGACCTGCAGAGGGTGCTGATGCCCTCAGGCGATGGTCTCAACACATTTTTTAACTCCCTTGTATACAGACTGTAAGACAGGAATAGATGGCTCTTCTCCATAGTTGTTTCAGGTGAATTAAGTAGAATTTTCTAAAGTTGAAAGTTTGGGTATGATCCACGACAGAAATCAGCTTTGAGTAGCAGATGAAGGGGGAACCGGAGCATGGCAGGAGAAGGGGAATGTTGGTAACACACCAGGTTCCCCCTGGACCTTTAAAAATGTAAGGTGGAATAATTCATTCGCAAAAGTGCATCTTAAAAACCAGACCTTATCTTTATCTTGGGCTGGAAATATTTTACTTGTCTCATAAGTCAGAGAAACTGCTGACATTCAGAAAAGCAATTGTGAGCTAAGAAAGAATCAGATCTGAGGAGATCTTTGAAAGGTGAAAGAATCAATAGGAGAAGTCAAGGGTTCAAATATTGGAAACGTAAAATATGTCAGTATGAGGCCATGGATGGGAGGCTAAGATGAGGTAAAGCCAAGAGCCTGTACTGAACCAATGAACAATGGCTTAAAAAAAAGTCCATATTAGGCAAGGTCTTTTGCCTTCGCACGCTGGTTTTAGCAGCGTGAAAGTGCTTTCACCTTACCTGTGAGCAACCACTTGAGTTACTGACATCTGTTTCTGCCTAGCCAGGGAATCTCTCCTAACCACTGATCTAATGACATGCACAGAGATCCAAATGACTGTCAGATCTGTCAGGAATATCTTTTTTTTTTTCCCCCCCCCCCGAGCTTCAGTAATCTTCTCCACCCTGGAGAATAAATGCATGTCATGAGGACTCTGACTTCTTCCTTATCTGCCAGCTTGTTTTCTTCCTTAATACACAATCAACTTCTTCCCCAATAATGTCACAGTAGAAATCAAAGCTAAAATAGAGATTTAAAAACATATCGATGGAAATGCCATAAATCTTAGAATTTAAAAGTGCTTGGGGCTTGAAAGAGAAATGATAAGGACATTCAGTACAATTTCAAATGAGATTAGCACATTTTAAAATTGTATATAGACTCAGAATATCTAAATATTTTCAATTGAGTGATTTTTTTTTTTTAATTTTTATTTTAGAGAGAGAGAGGAAAAGCGGAGTAAGAAGGTGAGGGAGGAAGAGAGGGAGAGAGAAAGAGAGAAAAAGAGAAAGAGAGAAATAGAGATAATTTTAAGCAGGCTCCACACCTCAGCATGGTGCTTGACGCCGGGATCATGACATGAGCCAAAATCAGAGTTAGAAACTCAATGGATGGAGCCACCCAGGCACCTTGAATGCTAGATTTTTTGAATGGAAATGCCAAGTAGTTAAGAACTTGGGTTTTCTGTTGAGTTTGCCAGCCTGAGACCGATTTCAAACTCTTAATTTTCCCATCATATTATTTCTGTAATCCTCAGTTCCCTTATCTGTAAAATCTATATAATGAGAATAATTGGCAAAAATTGTAATGAGCCAATGAGCTAACACAAATGAGCATTTTGTATCTGGCCCAACATTGATAAGAAATCAAAACATTTTTAATAACAAAAATGTGTATGGTCATATATGTATTTTGCCCTTTAGATAAACTGTATACAATAAAAACCAAGAAGTGACAAGTGATGAAAAAAGTCTCTTTTCTTTTTTCATGCAAATTACTGCATACTTAAAACTAGAAAAGAACAGGTTGAGAGAACTCTAAATAATCATCCAGAGCAGTTTTTATACATTTTAGTGGCTTCTCAGGAAAGCACAAGGATACTTTGTTAGTGTCAGGCAAAAATGAATTACATGTTCTCTCTGCTACCATTATAGCTCAGTGAGGTCCATTACCATCTTATGATTCATGGGTTCTTTTTGAAATTTTGCACATGCTAATTGAACACCCACTGTGTGCTGTCACTTCACAGGCTGAAAACTAAACCAATGACTGTCACTTGTAATTGTCCCCAGTGAAACCTGCAATAAGATCATTTGTCTGGTAAAAGAGATTAAGTATCAATTATTTTTCAGCATAAATTTTTCATTGTAGTGTCAAGTATTTTAAATGTGATCTCTGACTCCCCAAAGCACAATTTCAGGGCACTTGAATTATCTTCTATTACAGCTATTTTGAACTTCTCTTTCCTCTGCTCTACTATAGAATCATCAAAGGTGAGGCTTGTATTTTTTATATTCCCTGAATCTAGCTCAAAGTTTTATGTGCAGTAGATGCTCAATAAATGCTTATTACATTCCACTGAATTTGGCAACGGAAGCTATAAGACGATATATAATATATATTATTACCTCAGTTCCTATGGGCATGTTATGTTGCCTTTTTTTGTTGTTAAGCAGCTGTGTGCCCTACTAATAACCCATCCCTCTTTCTATCATTGCAACGGATTATCTCCATAGAGAGAATCTTATTGACAATGGACCAAGTCTCATTAGAACTCAGTTTAAGTCTTGCCTTTATCTGGGTAATCACCATCAAGCTACTTTTCTATGCTATAATTTCTCCATGTATAAACTTGAAAAAATAGAATTTACTCTTAGAGAAAAAAGAAAAAGAAAATCAGGGATTATGTCTAAAAACAAAATTAAATCTTATTTGAAGTAATTTTTAAAAGAGAAAAACAGCAAAAAGATAGTACTATTTGATGCAAGATATTACTTCACTTTATTTTTTTTTGGTAATTTCACTTTTTAAAGGAAGAATCTAGCAATGAGCTAGGCTTTTACATCATGCTTTTGAATGTATCTTATGTGATGCAAAAGGATACAGATAGAACATCTGGCCTAAAATACCTACTTTCTTAAAACATTAATATTAACTCCTTTCTTTGACTTTGGAATACTTTCCGCATTTAAGGGTCCTTCATAAAATTACCATCCCTGAACTAACAACACTGACCCAGAATCAGTTAATTCCTGGCATATTGGGTTTGGGGTGATATTCAACTAAGGCAAAAAACATCAGAGTCTCAATAATAAAAGCAAAAGCATAAGAGAAGAAAATTATTTGAAGTAAAAGGGAAGGGAACTTTAGTTATTTTCACTTTTATCTAATGGACACTGGCTTTGGGTTATAAAGTGCCTAGGAACTATACCTGGGCAGATAAGCAGCATAGGCTACCTTTTAGGTCTTTTACATCTCAAATATTGTTCCTTCTTTATTGCTATAATTGCACAATAAATTTTGTAGAAGATTTTTAACAGTAGATTTCTCACTGCCACTGTCATTGTCACTAAGAGGATGAAACAATTGAGGGTCTTTTAAGGCTAAAATTTAACTTTCTGTAGCATTATTTTTGTAAGGAACTTTGGGAAGTTGGAAACACTTTATTAAATGCTTGTGTATTCCCTGGACATTCATAGTCCTTTTCAGAGCAAAGGCATATAAGAATTTAAATATCAGATTGATTCTGGATAGAGTATTTAACTGAAAAGTAACTGATATGCCATATAAAGGTTCCCCCCCCACTGATTATTGGAAAACACACTTATATAGTGCTAAGTAGCAGGACTGTTTTTACAAGTGCTTTACATATATTACATAGAGATGCCAGATAAATATAAGACATAAAATATCAAACATTTATTTAGCAAAGAAAATAGAAAACTCAGCTCAATTTTAATTTCAGATAAACAATAGTTTTTTTTAGTACAACTTCATCTCTTATTAAGTATGAGTATTACGGAAACAAAACAGTGTTTATCTGAAATTCAAGTTTACCTGGGTTTTGTTTCATTCTATTTCTTTGCTAAATCTAGCAACTCTAAATCATTTAATCTCATACAACCCAACAGGAAAATAATTATTCACATTTTTATAGATTTAATGAGACTGAGATTTTGAGTGTCTATTACAAAGCTGCAATTTGCATGTGTCAAAGCAAGTCTTCCAAACCAAGTAGTTCACCTCTAAAGCTGTTTTTAACTGCTATGCATACTGTCTCTCTCTCTTTTTTTTTAATTAATTAACTTTTTGAAAGAGAGCATGAGCAGGGGAGGGGCAGACAGAGAGAAGAAGAGAGAGAATCTCACGTAGGCTCCACACACTCAGTGCAGAGCCTGACGCAGGGTTTGAACTCACAAACAGTGAGATCATAACCTAGTCCAAAATCAAGAGTCCAATGATTAACTGTCTGAGCCATCCAGGTGTCCAGATATTCTCTCTTTAGATTAAAGAAATGCTGTTTAAAAGATGATAATAGATATTTCTACAACTATAAATAAAAATGACTTGAGCAAAACCGTATTCATTCAGAGTTTCTCTTTAGCAGCATATGAAAAGTTTTCTTTTAGTGGTGAGTTATGGGAAGATCCCACTTAAAAGAAAAGACAAACATAATTAGGCAATGACATTCCGTCCCCAGGTCTCACAGTATAAAGGGAAATTCCCCAATATCAACTTAATCTACAATACACTTTTCAAATTCTTGATCCAATAAATATTATCAGTGAAGCACCATATAATATTATTTACTTTATTGTGATCGTAACACTGAGAGAGCTGCTAATTTCAACTCAGATTCTCCAAAACTTCCTTGTGCTTTTACCTCTTATCTGCCATGTCCTGCACTATCTTTATTAGAATCCACAAAGCCCTTTGTCACTCTGACAAATTCTGAACTCCTCATTCTTGCCTTGATTATGTTTCATCCTGACATCCCAAGCCTCTCTTTTCATAGTCTGGTGAGGTTCATGTCTCTTTCCTAAACTGTTTGTCTTTATTCTTTTACTTTAGCGTTACTTCCCTTGTCTTCTTGAGCCTTCCAAAATTTACTATGACCCATCTCCTACCAATTCATTTCTCTCAATTTCTTTTCCTAATATTTAAGCATTGATTACTTTTCTCTAATTCCCACGTCTGTCTGTTTTCTACTCTGCTTCTTAAACCTACCTTGAAAAGAAAGCAATTAAACTATTCTCCTATGCCCACTTTTTCAACCCCATTATCTCTCTAAAGTAGGTGGATACTGAAGTTTGTCAAAATTAGAGAAATCAAGTGCTTATTAAAATATTACTCATTCTGCCTTCTACTTTCTCTCCTACTTGATTTAATTTTATTCGTGGCCTATTATCAGCATAAACACACTAAGAGTATATTTTTTAAGGTACCTGGGGCAGTATCAGTGTTCAGTAAATGGTTATTGGAAGAGTAAATCATCATCACTACATTTAATAGTTTGTCCAAGCTGTTCAAAACAGTATTGCTTTTCCACAGTTACTAGTGTCTACATTTCCTGCCTGTTGTGGAATACAGTACATAAAAAAGAAACGGGAGATAAGACTATACTTAACTGTGGTGACCATTTTGTAACATATATAAATGTCAGGTCACTAATGTAACTGTGCTTGAAGTTAATGAGCATTGTATGTCAGCTATACTTCAAATGTGAATTAAAATGAAAAATTAATTGTATTTGAACAGTTTAAAGAAAATTATATTTGTGTAGATGTTTGTACAGTTTCTAAAAGGTTTGAGAAGTCAGAGTCAAGGAGAAATTTGTGACTTCAACTTTTTGGGTCCTGCAATATCAAGAATGGTAGCTAACTACAGATAGAATCATATGAATAGATTTTAAATATTCACTCAGTAACAGATTATGTCTGGACACTGAGTAGAAATCAAATATGGGATGGTTTTTGTTTGTTTGCTTTTTGTTTTGGAGAAGAATTTTATTGCTTCTTTCTAGGCTAAGAAGAAAGACTAATAATCCCTATACTACACATCAAAATGGAAGAAAACACTAAGGTGTTTATTTTCTATCAGTCTTCCAAGGTATATGCTATTTGTTATTTACTTTATCTTCTGCTTGTAGTCTCTTCTATGTAAAGATACAACACAGATATTGTTATTTACTTCCATGTAAAGTATATTGTTATTTACTTTATCTTCTGCTTGTAGTCTCTTCCATGTAAAGTTACAACACAGAAAAAAAATTCTGGTCTAAATATCATCAATATGAATATAGGCATTTTGCACAAAAATCCACCAATTCTGATTACAATTGTGGGAAAAATGTAATAACTCTTCATTTATTTTCTATCATTATGGGTTTATTTTATTTATCCATATAAATTGGCCAGCAAGTTCAAATAAATTGAGTTAATAAACATTATTGGACACCTACATACCATACTTGCTGTTATTACTTGCTGTTCATACCAAAATGAATAAATGTCTAGAAAACTCAATTTTAGAGGTAACTGAAATATATTCCCTTACAGACTAAGCTTTAAAAAAATGCACCTAATTGTGTGGTAAATATTTTTAAATATTTTAATACAGTCTTTCCAACCTTATGTAGGGTATGTTGAATAAATTACATATATGTAATTTGTATGTCTCCTAAATTTATTGCTCTGTGATTGTTCCTCATTATGATAAACGCATAGGCACAGATGAGGTCTACAGGGCTATTTGTCTCCTTTAAAACAGATATGTGCTTTTTGAAAGTTGTAGTATTGGCCCCCACCATTTGACTTTCTTCCTTCTTAGTCATCACCTCTTACTGCTTGTGCCCTAGATTCTCTACTTCCTCTTCTCTGTCCAGTGGCTGCTTTCTGGACTGCTTTGACTTAGAGACAAGAAATCCAGGTGTGTTAGCATTGATTTTTTTGAAGGTTTTTATATAAATACATGTATAAATGCATTTAAATCAACAATATATTCATACATTTCAATATATATGATTTGACTTGAATATATGTAATTTAGAAATTTTCAACATGTGTATGTGTAATTTAGAAACCTTCTAATTTGCTTTACAGTAAGTCTTTGTTGTCAGGATTAAATTAGAGTTGGGATGAAATCTAAGTCAACTGAAGTCAAGCTGATATATATGTAAGAACACTGGCTGAACTTCTGGGAGCTAGAAGATTTGGGCCTATAGTCGTTATCAGAAAAACACAAGTATCTATAACACAAGGTCTATGATAATTTTCTGAATTCAAGTACTATTCTCCTTCTATTTACAAGCACATATAAATTAGCAGATTTTAAAATATATATATTTATTTCATATATTAATTTATTTAAAATATAAATAAATATCTGTTATTTCATAACAAATTATAATTTAAATGAATTTCATTTTTTAGTGTTCATAATTCTTAACCCCAGATGTTTGTCTAAAGCACAAATTATTTTAGATCCTGACATAGTAGAATGTTTTAAATTGTCTGGAAGGCCCTCAGTCTGTCTAGAGTCATATCAAACTTTTTTTTTTCCCCTAAAATATGTTTGATGACATTGACCTTATTAAGGCTTGCTTTGTGGTGTGGCCTTGTGTGAACTGATTACATATCTCTTAATTATTGTCATGTAGTAACTAAGTACTAGATACAAAGACTTAAAGAAACTTACCAATTCCGGTTGTGTGATTAGTTTAATCAAATATATTTTTACTTTCTAAACAGAGACAATGGTTTGGGGAAAGTCATTCCATTTTTAGTTAGCCCACATGCATTTTTTCAGAACTGATATTTGATATGAAAGATATGGTTCTTGTTTTTGAGGTGAAAAAAGAAACAGCATAGAGAAAGGGTGAAAAAAAAATAGCAGAAGGCATGGGAGAAAAGAGTGAAAAGAGTCCACAGTAAAGATTTTGTGATATAGAAACTTACTTGCCTGCATTTTAGATTCTTATATGTAACACCTCTACATATTGCTCTTTAGAATTCACCTTGAACAACCTCTGAGATAAGATCTTTATTCCATCCTTCAGATATCCCTAGATAATAAAACTGACTTGGATTTAGGTATGGGTTCTGACTTTCCCTATACTTGATTTTTTTCTTTAAGTTTTCTATTCATACTCCATTTACATTGCAAATGAATTCTGAAAAAATATACCACTGTTTATCACATCAACCTTTATCATTATTCAGTAACATACACTGTTTAGAAAAAAAAAACCTTCCTTATATAAAGGATCTTGGTAGTAAGAGATAAAATACTACTGTCATTTTTTTAACAGCTGGTGTTAGTGTGTAGCACTGAGAGCTTGCTGAATATAAACAAGAAAAATGATCTACTGTACAAACCACATACTGTTTATGTGGTTGTATATAGTAGTGACGACAAGCAGTAATTTCAAAGCTACTGCGTAAGATCTCATGCAATTTACTGTGAAAAATAATGATAAATGGAGTTATTGTGAACTTTTAAGATTGAATCTCATAAGTATTGTCATTCTAATCATAGCAATCTGATTATTTAGAATTGCAATTATATAAGAGGAAACCAAGGTCTTTGTAATAACAGTCCAGGAATATTGATTTTCTAGCAGAAAGCCCCATTATATAAGAGATGAAGTAATGGCTTCAAGTATAGCTAATGTCTAGGACTACTTTCTAAATAACGTTGATTGATTAATAGTTATAAGATTTATTACAGAAAGGTGTCAGGACAGGAGAGTATTGTTCTTTCCATATGCCAACTAATTCCATCTCTGGCCCCTGGGTAATGATATCTTCAAATGCTTATTTAGAATATGCATTTATTCTTCATTCACTTTTCTGTCAACAAACGGTTGTTGAGTATCTCCCATAAGCACCCTTCTAGGTGCTAAGAATACAGCACTGAACAAGTCAATGTCTCTACTCTCATCAGATAATAGATAAGCAGCAAACAAAACAAAACAAAAAGATAATATCAAGTGTCATAAAGAAAATGAAAGAGAATAACCATATATAGAATTTTTAGCATTAGGGAAGGGATAAATATTAGACAAGTTGATCAGGAGATGATCTCCCTTGGAAGTATCCTTTGAACTATTGCTTAAACAGTGGAAGAAAAGTAGCTCTGAAACAGAGCATTCTAAGCCTAGAGAATAGAAAATACAAAGTGCATGAGGAAGGAATTAATATGTATTTTGGGGAACTAGATAAAGCCCACTAGAGCACAGGGAAGAAAGGGGATAGGTAAGGAGGAAACTTAGGAGAAGCAACGAAAGACTGGATGGCTGGTGAGGCATTATAGCAATGTCAAGATGTTCACATTCTCTTTTGGGTTTGATGGGAAGCCACTGATGGGTTTTAAGCAAAGAAATATCATAATCTGATTTACATCTAAAAAGTTAAACTTAGTTAAGTATTTCTAACAAGACATGTCAGGAAAAAAATATAAAGAAACATGGGGTGAGATGGTGGTGAATACAGCTTTATTTGATGGATTTAGCTCCAGAACATAGTGGCATACCTGAGAATTACCCTACCAAAAATTAGCACACATTGAGGAGGGAGTCTACTTCTTGAACCAAGTCATTTCCTAGTGAAAAGAAAGATCCAATATTTGTTTTATCAGCACCTCAATATTTTGCCACATAATACGGACTCTTTAATTTAACCTCTACACCTGAAACTTATATATCTGTTTTCCAAAGAGCTCCTGACATATTGAGCTTTCCTCATGTAACATATTAACATAACTTGGCCAATATCTCCTTTTCAAATTGTATTACTACAGACTAAATAGCATTGATATGAATGTTTACAGCTTCATAAAATCGACTGTGTCATGTACAGTGGAAGCTATGGTTGCCTGCATATTGTAATATTATTGCATTACAGGAAGGTAATTGATTTGCTTAAAATGTTGCAACAATAAACCATTTCTCAGAAAAGATTGCTGCTTAACCAAGAGCACACCCAAGTCAATATAGAAAGACAATTTAAAGAAATTAAATTTTGATCTGTTTTGCAAAACAAGCTGGCCATGTTACATGAGGATGAATTAGACAATGTAAATGATTCAGCATGGTCAAACCATTATGAACCATTTCTGTTCTGACATGCTCAGGTTTGTAATTAAAATCATATCCAAAGAGAATAAAATCTGTTCAGTATAGAGATGTCAAAATCTTCTGTGGAAGCATAGTACAAATGCGTGAGGTAGAGATATTATAGATCTTACATTGACATTCCACTATACTTAATTATGTTCCTTCTGTTGGAAACTGGACTTAAAACTGCTAGTCCCTGTCTGGAGTGTAACAGACTAGAAAAGTCACTGTTTGTGCTGCCAATTTTATCCTCAGCCATTCACCTACAGGGCATATTGGCTAATAGAAAAAACAAAAACAAAAACAAAATAAAACATTTGCTTATTGGACTAGCTTGGAAAGAATAAATTAATAATGTTTAAAATATCTGTATTATTTCCTTTGTAATTAGGGAAATATATTTAAAAGATCTCAACTAGCTGTATAGTAATAATACACACATTCATTGACCAAAGAAGTGATTATATCAATAGCACTGGTTTCACATTTAAATAAGAGCATTTGTTCAGAAATTAAATAGAATTTGAAGATTTCAAGATGTAGCCGGGATGAGGATTTATTTTCCCAGGTGTATTTTGGGCTCCTGATAGTTTATTTTGAAACCTAATAAACTGCAGTAGTCTTAAGGTCAATTAAGCCATCCTACTAATCAATGATATATGCCTAACCAACCATTTTCTAGTCTAGGATACAACAAGAATCAGCTATGTGATTTGAAAGATACATTTTCATTACTATGTCCAAGTGAGAAGATAGAAGAGTCATTTTAACTACTCACTCTAATTCATTTTCCTTTTTTTCCTAGCATGAAGAGTATTGGTCTTTTAAGTAATATCAGAGCATAGATAAAGCAGTATTATCTTCTGACACAAAGGATGAGTGTTCATATGCAAAGATGAATATATCTCTTTACTCTCAATAGGCACTGAATCATTCTTTCATATTAATGGATTTTCTCCAGAACAACATGCTACATTTTCTGGGACCCCTCATATCTAACAACAGACATTTTCAGAATAGCTATTTAGGATTAGAAGAAAAGGTGCACAGCCTATGGTCAAAAAATATTGTAAAGGTGTGGCGTATACAAAAATCAGATATATGAACTTCATCTTATTAGATGAGTGCCTGAATCAATTGAGCTTCCTCCCCAAAGACAAACACAAAGACCTGACTCACCCCCAGTCCTATGTCTAGGATGGCAAACGTACATTAACAGGAAATAAAATAAGACTCCAAAGCTTGATAATAACCACCTGACAGTTTAATTGAAAACAAAACCTGTGAAAATTTCAATATATGGATTATTTTCTTGGGAAAGTGTTGATTAATACTTTCATAACTCATTAGTATATAAAGTTATAGCATATTTTTATAGAGAGAAAGAAAGCAAACAACCTTCTCTTTACGTTCTTCTTCCTCATAATTATACGTAATAATATCCCAACCTGTTTGCTTCTTTTCATGAGAACCAAATGCTGAGACGAAGCAATCTCTGTTTTGGCATACAGGTGAATTTATGTAAGTATATGTTTATACATTTATTGGATAAGCCAACTATGGCTAAATGCTATTTACAAGTTTAATAAATAAAATGAAGTCAGCCTGAAAATATTTTTTTTTCCTTCTCACCTGAAATCCAAATTTTAAACCATGATGTATCAGAATCTCCTACTCAAATGAGGATACCATTAACTGATAATATCACAAGTTACTACTGCTACATGCCTGTGTTAACCACTTGAAATCTCTTCTACTCAGGATGAGGTCCACATAGGCAGGTTGTCATTATGCTTGTCTTTGTTGCAACAGATCAGGGATTGAGGATTTGGGTTGCTAACTGCTTGCCCGCCTCTATTATCAATATTATTCATGACTGTGAAAGATACCCTGATTTTCACCTACCATTTGCCAAGAAAACAGATCTAATGTTTGTTTTCTACATAAATCTACATAAAGATTTATGCTTTATGCTCTAAAGGCATCAAATGTATGCATTTCCCCCCTTTTTACATCCTCAATTTGTACCTTATGTCTGAAAGTGATAGGAACAAGCAATATACAATCAAAAGTGGTTAGTCATTCTCCTGTGTGTGTGTGTGCTCACTCACGCTCTCTCTCACTCTCTATCTCTTCCTGTCCTCCACAAACACAAATAGAAATTTGTCATAACTTCATTAGGTCCCAAACATAGACAGGTGTTTCAAGTACTTTCTGAATCAGAAGATTAAGAGAGAAGTACAGAGTAGTCCTTCAAATAACAGATGCTCTGAATGCATCACACACACACACACACACACACACACAGGATGAAGCTGGTCACTGAGAGTTCAACTGAAGACTGAACACAAACCAGAGACTATGAAACGGACCATAAAATTGTGCTGATTGATGCTGGACATTATATAGATTCAAAGTCCTTTTAAAGCTCACATAGATGATTTGTAGGTTTCTATTTCTGTTGGAAGATTCACATCAGTTCCTCGTATATTCAAATATCAAAATATTACAAAGGCTTTTGAAAGTACACTTTTACTCTTTTAAAGGCTGGCAAGTAAATAACCCAAAGGAAGAACCATTTGGTGTGTTTTCAGGAGTACCTACATTTATCTTGGTATGAGCATATCAATTTCAAACTCTCTCTTAGACAACACAAATTATCACTCCTGAGGTCTAAATACTCCACAATATTTCTTTTTTAAAAATTTTTAATACTTTATTTCTGAGAAAGAGAGAGAGAGCGAGCGAGCGAGCAGGCAAGGAGGGTCAGAGACAGAGGGTGATACAGAATCTGAAACAGTCTCCATGACTTGAGCTGGCTGTCAGCGCAGAGCCCGACGCAGGACTCAAACCCATGAACCATGAGATCATGACCTCAGCTCAACTTGGACACCTAACCGACTGAGCCACCCAGGCACCCCCACAATATTTCTAACTCGACACACACACAACAGGGAAACAGATCTGTGTAAACATAAAAGTTCTGGTCAAGGTTCTCATTTGTACTTGCTACCCATTTCATACCAGAATTATATACCCTGAGATAGGGAACTTTTTACTGGTGGTTGGCAGGTACCCAGAGGCTGCAACTAAAAACAGAAGAGGAAATGCTGCACTGCATTTTAATTCCCTTCAGATTTCAAATAGGGCATTTTCTTTTTGTTCCTAAAGCCAGTACACTTCAGGGCATGAGGCTAAAAAGGAAAATCTATGACCTCCTCACAGAGACTACACTTTCCATTTTTTCCACTCCCTTTTTGTCTCCTGGTGGTTGGGTATATCTTTTTTGAACACCAACACTTTCCATTTAGTTTCTAAAATTGGTTTCTAGCATTATGACTTCCCTTTTCAAGGCCGGGGTTGTTTCTAACTTTTATAAGGCCGTCAATTCAGACGGAGTCTCTCTAGCATGGTTCTCTGCTTCCCACTCACTTTTGCTACCCCATCTTCTAACAATTATCTTACTGCTCCATTTTCTTGTGAATCACTCCCTTTAGTATCTGGTGGCAAACTTCAAATATGCAGACTTGACCAAGCTGACCTCTCTGTGACCTACAGTCCTTCCTCTGCTAGGTCCATGTTTTCTAATACACATCTCTGAAAGCAATCTATTTTCACAGTTGTTGTTGAATACTTCCTTTTCAACTCGTTATGTACATAAAATCTAGCAAAACTCACTACTATAAACTCTGCAGTACAGTAGTAGTGTGTGGCTAAGGTAAAAGCTGCCAGAGGGAAAAATCATGGGGTAATACCTAGACTATTATTGTTTTATAAATATGTTAGAGCTCACGAAGATAAGATTCCAGATTCTCCTTTGAGCTTTTCTACCCAAGGGAACTTCCATTTCTCAGATTCCTGAAATTGAAAAGGTAGTAAAGAAGAACTAAGCACATTGGACTGAGATGTAGGACTGAGGCTTTTTCAGTGCTTTGGTGAAAAAGGAGGGCAGATTAATTGATATCAAAATGAAGAATCCTTCCTGCTAAATAAGCTATTCTCCAGGCAAAAGTTTGGTATTTTTACATACACACACACATACATGCACGTACACACACACACACACACACACACAACTTTAAATGCTTCATAGCAGCAATTTAACAAACTATCATCCTTGAAACACTTAATGATGTCCCAGTATTCTAAAAAGATTAAAAAAACCAATGGTATGTATTTCATCACTTCAAAACTCACTTGGAGAATTTTTAAGAAATTCCCTTTAAAGAAAAAGAAAACATGAACAGTCCAATAACCAGAAAGGACATTGAATCAGTAATACTAATAAAAAAAATCTCCCAGCAAACAGAACTCCAGGGACAAAGGGTCTCATAGATTAATTCAACCAAATTTTTAAATAAGATTTCGTACCTGTTCTCAAACTATTCCAAAAAATAGAAGAGGATGGAAAACTTCCTAATTCATTCTATGAGGCCAGCACTGTCCCGATACCAAAACAAGACAAAGACTCCATAAAAAAGAGAACTACAGAACAAAATCCCTGATGAACACGGATGCAAAAATTCTCAATAAAATGCTAGCAAGCTGAATCCAAAAATACATTCAAAGAACCATTTGACATGATCAAGAGGGATTTATTCCTGGGATGCAAGGGTGGTTCAGTACTCACAAATTAATCAATGTGAAACACCATATTAATAAATCAAAGGATAAGAATATTATTTCAATAAATGCATAAAAAGCACTTGACAAAGTACAATATCCATGCATGATAAAAACTTTCAAAAGTTTTTATCTATCGAACTATCAAAAGGTTTAGAGGAATGTACCTCAACATAATAAAGGCAATATATAAAAAGTCCACAGCTGATATAATCCTCAATGGTAAAAAAAAAAAAAACAAAAACAAAAAAAAAAAAACTCAGAGCTTTTCCTCTATGGTCAAGAATAAGATAGGGATGTCCACTCTCACCATTGTTATTTAATATAGTACTAGAAGTCTTAGCCACAGCAATCAGACAACTAAATGAAATAAAAGGCATCCAATTGGCAAGGAAAAGTCAAACTTTCACTTTCATTTGCAGTTGACATGATACTTTAAATAGAAAACCTGAAAGACTCCACCAAAGAAATTGTTAGAACGGATACACAAATTCAGTAATATCACAGGATATAAAACAAACGTATAGAAATCTGTTGCATTTCTATACACCAGTAATGAAGCAGCAGAAAGAGAAAACAAGTAATAAATCCCATTTACAATTGCACCAAAAATAAATAAATAAGATACCTAGGAATGAACCTATCCCAAAAGGTGAAAGACCTGTGCTCTGAAAACCATAAAACACTGGTGAAAGAAACTGAAGAGGACATAAAGAAATCCCATTCTCATGGATCAGAACAACAAATATTGTTAAAATGTCTATAGTACTCAAACTTATCTGCACATTTAATGCAATACCTAACAAAATACGAACAACATTTTTCACAGAACTATAACAAACAATCCTGAAAATCGTATGAAGCCACAAAAGACCCCAAGTAGCCCAAGCAATCTTAAAAAAAACAAAACAAAACAAAAAAACAACAACAAAAAAAAACAACAACCTGAAAGCATTGCAATTCTGGACTTTAAGTTATATTACAAAATTGTACTGATCAAAACAGTATGGTACTGGCACAAAAATAGATACATAAATAAATGAGACAGAATAGAAAACCCAGAAATGAACTCACAACTATATAGTCAATTATTCTCTTGATAAAGCAGGAAAGAATATTCAATGGGAAAAAAAAAAACAAAAACAAAAAAAGCAGTCTTTCAACAATGGTGCTGGGAAAACTGGACAGAAACATGCAAAAGAATAAAACTGGACCACTTTTTTTACACCGAAACACAAAAATTAAATTCAAAAATGAGTGAAAGACCTAATCGTGAGATAGTAAGCCATTAAAATACTAGAGATGAATACAGGTGGTAAACACTTTATATCTGCCATACCAATCTCTTACTAGATTTGTCTCCTGAGGAAAGGAAAGCAAAAGCAAAACTAAAGTATTTGGAATTCAACAAAATACAAAGTTTCTGCACAGTGAAGGGAACAATCAACAAAACTAAAAGGCAACCTACTGAATAGGAGAATATATTTTCAAATGATGTATCCAATAAAGGATTAGTATCCAAAATATAAAAAGTACTTATAAAACTCAACGCCCAAAGATGAATAATCTAGTTAAGAAATTGGCAGAAGACATGAATAGACATTTCTCTAAAGAAGACATATACGTGGCCCATAGACACATGTAAAGATGCTCAACATTACTAACCATGAGAGGAATACAAATAAAAACTACAATTAGATATCACCTTATTTGAGACAGAATGGCTAAAATCAGTAATACCAGAAACAATAGGTGCTGGAGAGGATGTGGAGAAAGGGGAATCTTCCTGCACAGTTAGTGGGAATGCAATCTGATGCAGCCACTCTAGAAAACAGTATGGAGGTTCTCAAAAAAGTTAAAAATAGAGCTACCTACGACCCAGCAATTGCATTACTAGGATTTATCCAAAGGATACAAAAATACTAATTCAAAGGTACACATGCACACTGATGTTTATAGCTGTATTATCCACAAAAGCCAAATTATGGAAAGAGCCCAAATGTCTATCAACTATATGTATGTATGTATGTATGTGTATATACAGATATAACGGAATATTACTCAGCCATAAAGAAGAATGAAATCTTATCACTTGCAACCATATTGATGGAGCTAGAGAGTATTATGCTTAGCAAAATAAGTCAGTCAGAGAAAGACAAATAGAAATGACATTTCTCTCATATATAGAATTTTAAAAATTAAAAAAAAATAGGGGGAGAGAGAATAGGCTGTGGTGGGGCAAACCAAGACTCAGACTCTTAACTACAGAGAATTGATGGTTACCAGATGTAGGGGGCAGGGATGAGTTAAATAGATGATGGAGATTAAGGAGAGAACTTGTGATGAGCACCCAGTGTTGCATGTAAGTATTGAATCACTAAACTGCACACGTGAAGCTAATATTACACTGTATGTTCACTAACTGAAATTTAAATAAAAACTTTAAAATAAAAGAGAGAAGATATGGCAAAACAAAAAGAAATTCCCTTTAGATGTGAAACCATTGGACGAGTTCTAAAAAAATACTTCTATATCTATAATCATTAATTATCTTTGTCAATTAACTTTGACAATTGCATAACTAAGTATATACTTATACTTACAGAAAATCTGCTCAGCTAGACAAATCAAATTATAGTCTCACAATAACACATACAAAAGTAGAACTCTTACTATAAATGGAAGATTGTGCAAAATTCAGTGTAGTAATACTTCCTTATAAAAAAGTAAATGTTGATGATTGAATATATCAACCTTCATTTGATCCAAAAGCACACTTCCTAACGTTTATTAAAGCACCACTTCATGAGCTGGGAGTAATGTTTCAGGAACAACTAGTTTTTTAATTACTTTAAGTCATTTGAAGCATTTGATCATTCATTGTGGTAACCTGACTGTTGAATTATATTTCCCTACATTTTGCTCTAATGGCTAGTTTTAAGATACATTAAATAGGACTAAAGTAATTTAAAATTCCAGAAAGCATCAATGATAATTTCAGTGAACCAATATGAGAAAACATTTTTTAAGTTTATGAGCATCAACTTTATTAATGGCTACCACATTTGTTTTTCTGAAATGAATTCACTAATTTTTCTATTGTTGGTAGCTTCAGCTTGTGGTTATTTAATAAGCCCTTGACTATTTCTTATTTATTTATTTTTAATGTGTATGTATTTTTTAAGAGAGAAAGCGAGAGCGAGAGTGTGCATGCATGTGAGCAGGGAAGGAGCAAAAAAAGAGGCTCCCAAGCAGGCTTTAGGCTTAGTGGGGAGCCCAACACTGGGCTTAATCTTACACTGTGAGGTCATGACCTGAACGGAAATGAAGAGTCAGATACTCAAACGAGTCACTCAACCACCCATGTGCCCCCAAAATGGGCCCTTATTTCTTTCTAAAGAACATATAAGCTTCCATAATGGAATTATTAAAAAAAATAGTTTTGTGAATGCTCTACTGAAATACTGAATCAATAATTATGGAAGAAGTAAAGATTCAGTGAAGCTAGATGGCCATACAGCAGATATAAAGACAATGGAAATTCCCAATAAAATATTGCTTACTAGAAGCCCCTGGGAGGGACAACTTTGACATCCAATCATGACGATTAGAAGTCACTCTAGAAATTGAGAAGTTTATTTTGAGAACACTGAACACTTAGAGACTTATTTGATCAACACTGTAAAAAATTAATTGCAATTTAAGAAATAAATTGATGTAAGTGTGACAATATTTTTTTTCATGCCATATAAGAGGGGAAAATGTGAGTAAATTATGAACCAGACATTTAATTAGAATCAATGAAAATACATGCCCAAAGTATCTGTGCCAGAGACCAGGAAATTAAACTGTCAGGAGGACACACATTTTGAAATAGAAAATCTTGTTACCAATTCTCCTTACATCTATGTTCCTGCTATGATGTATAGAGACATATCTTGGAGATATCATGACTTCAGTTCTAGACCACCACAGTAAAGCAAATATTGTAATAAAATCAAATGAATTTTAGTTTTCCAGTGCACATAAAAGTTATGTTTACACTGTACCAAATTAAGTGTACAATAGCATTTTAATGTGTAAAAACAGAATGTGCATAGCTTAATTTAAAAACACTTTACTGAGAGGGGCCAAGAATGCAGAACAGTGTGGAAGGTTTTTTTTTGTTTGTTTGTTTTTTGTGTGTTTTTTTTTTTTTTGCATCTCTCGTCCCTGAAATGCAGCCAGATAAACACTAAATAATCTTGCACACCTAGAAAAGTGATTTAAGGATTAAAACAACAATGTGCACAACCTGAACCACAGAACTTGGCAGGTACGCAGTGTGGAGTGGTGAACTCGGGGAGAGAGAAGCCTCAGAGGACAGAGAGCTGTTTTGTTTGTAGAGAAAGGATGGAGATAGGGGAGAGTACGGGAAAAGTACCCTCTTCCAAAAAAAAAAAAAAAAGCAGCTGAAGAGAAAGTGGAAAAGTGGGAACAGCTGCAGAGACTGAACAAAAAAGAGACACGGGAGACAAGAGGGTTTAAATTCCATTAAGACTCTATAAACAGGGGGAGCACAGAGTCTGAAACTCCACAGCTCAATACCTGGTAGTGCTCTGGTTGGAAGGGTGAATCCCCAGGAGCAGAGAGTGAGATCCAAGGGGTCCTCTGGCCACATGGGGAGAGGTGGCTCTCCTGCTGGGAGGACAGTTGGTAGAGGTTGCACAGCCTCCCCACAGGCAAAGGTCCCAGTGGACCCCTGAGAACAACCACTTCCACTGGTGCTAGAACAAGGACGTTAAGGGAGAAACCTGGTACCAGATGTGCATTGTGATTTTCCATAAATCCTGAAATGGTGCTGCTATGAGATTCTGCAAACATTTTTGGGGGGCAGCTGGCATGCAGCCACAATCTTTGGCATCTACAGTAGCACAATGTCGCTAATGTTCCTAGGGGTGGGCCAAAACCCAGTCATTGCTCTGTGAGACCCTCCCCCAGAAGGTCTGAGCAGGTCAAAGTCGTAGTCCCTCAGAAGTGAGGGGTTGGAAAACAAAGCCCCTTCTGAGATAAAACTCAGGACAGATGTGCCATCTGGCAGCTTGACAGCTTAGTTACAGTGTAGAAGCAAGGAGGGGACAGAAGCCAGAGACAAAGGAGGGGTGTTTGATTGCCGGTCAAGAGGAGCACAGAGTTCTGATAGTAGAGACTGGGTAGCTGGATGATGTCATTTTCAGCTCTCCTGTGTACATGCTCACACCTATACATGCCACAGCCATCTACCCCAGTAAGCTAAGCAGCGCCGTATAGTGGAGAACGGAGCTGTTACATTAAACCCTGCCAAACTGGGCCAACCTCGCTCTTCAGCAACACCACCAGTCTCTCCACCTGCTTAGTTCACAGATTATAAAGTTCTTCATAGTTTGACTTCTCTAGGAACGCAGATGTAATATCAATCATACTTCATTCTGTTTGCCGCTACTTTTATTCATTTTTTTTCTTTTTCTTTTCTTATTCTTGAATACAGAAAGGGAAAAATATTTTTATTTTCCACTTTTACTAAAAATATTTTTAATATTTTCTAACATTTTTTAATATTTGTAAGTTTTTAAAATTATATTTTACTTTCATTTTATTTTATTCATTTTTTCAAACATTTTTTTCCTTTTCTTATCTTTCCCTTTTTTCTCTAATATCAAGCATCTTTCAACAACCAGACCAAAACACACCTAGGATCTAGCATCCTTTATTTGATTTTTTGTTATTTTTAGGGTTTTTTATTTTAATTTTTTGTTATTATTTCCTTTTCTTCCTCCAAAATGACAAAATGAAGGAATCCCCCCTCAAAAGAAAGAACAAGAAGAAATGGCAGTGAGGGAGTTAATCAACACAGATACAAGCAAGATATCTGAACCAGAATTTAGAATCATGATAAGAATATTACCTGGGGTTGAAAATAGATTAAAATCCTTTACTGTGGAGATAAATTAAATAAAACCTAGTCAGGATGAAATAAAAAAAAAAATGTTATAACTGAGCTGCAATCTTGAATGGATGCCATGGTGGCAAGGATGGATCAGGCAGAGCAGCAAATCAGCAATATAGCAGACAAACTTATAAATAATAAAGAAGAAAAAAATAAGGAGATTAAAGCAAAAGAACATTATTTTATTTAAGAATAAGAGAAATCAGTGACTCATTAAAAAGGAAGAACATCAGAATCATAGGGGTCCCAGTAGATGAAGAGAGAGAAAAATAGGTAGAAGTGTTATGTGGGCAAATCATAGTNAAAAAAAAATGTTATAACTGAGCTGCAATCTTGAATGGATGCCATGGTGGCAAGGATGGATCAGGCAGAGCAGCAAATCAGCAATATAGCAGACAAACTTATAAATAATAAAGAAGAAAAAAATAAGGAGATTAAAGCAAAAGAACATTATTTTATTTAAGAATAAGAGAAATCAGTGACTCNCCTCCAAAATGACAAAATGAAGGAATCCCCCCTCAAAAGAAAGAACAAGAAGAAATGGCAGTGAGGGAGTTAATCAACACAGATACAAGCAAGATATCTGAACCAGAATTTAGAATCATGATAAGAATATTACCTGGGGTTGAAAATAGATTAAAATCCTTTACTGTGGAGATAAATTAAATAAAACCTAGTCAGGATGAAATAAAAAAAAAAATGTTATAACTGAGCTGCAATCTTGAATGGATGCCATGGTGGCAAGGATGGATCAGGCAGAGCAGCAAATCAGCAATATAGCAGACAAACTTATAAATAATAAAGAAGAAAAAAATAAGGAGATTAAAGCAAAAGAACATTATTTTATTTAAGAATAAGAGAAATCAGTGACTCATTAAAAAGGAAGAACATCAGAATCATAGGGGTCCCAGTAGATGAAGAGAGAGAAAAATAGGTAGAAGTGTTATGTGGGCAAATCATAGTGGAAAACTTTCCTAACCTGGGGAAAGACAAAGACATCAAAATCCAGGGACCACAGAGGGCTCCCATTAGATTCTATAAAAAACAACCATTAACAAGCCATATCATAGTCAAATTAAGAAAATACTCAGGGAAGGAAAGAATTAGGAAAACAGTGAAGGGGGAAAAAACAAAACAAAACAAAACAAAACTCCTTAACCTACAAGGTAAGACAGATAGGGTTTACAGCAGACCTATCCACAGAAACTTAGCAGGCCAGAAAGGAGTGGCAGGATATATTCAATGTGCTAAAATAGAAAAATATGCAGACAAGAATTCTTTATTCAGCAAGGCTATCATTCAAAATAGAAGGAGAGATAAAAATTTCCCAGACAATCAAAATTAAAGGAGTTTGTGACCACTAAACCAGCCCTGCAAGAAATTTTAAGGGGCCCTCTCTGAGGGGAGAAAAGACAGAAAAACAAAGCAAAACCCACCAAACAAACAAAGAAACAAACAACGAAGACCAAAAGCAACAAAGACTAGAAAGGAGCAGAGAAAACTACCTGAAACTCCAACTCTACGGGCAACAATAATGGCAATAAATTCATATCTTTCAGTACTCACTCTAAACATCAATGGTCTAAAAGCTCCCATCAAAAGACACAGGGTAACAGAATGGATATGCAAACAAAATCCATCTATATTCTGTTTAAAAGAGGCCCATTTTAGACCTAAAGGCACCTTCATACTGAAAATAAGGGATGGGTAACCATCTATCATGTTAATGTTTACGAAAAGAAAGTTGGAGTAGCCATATTTCTATCAGACAATCTATATTTTAAAATAAAGACAATAACAAGAGATGAAGAAGGGCATTATATCATAAGTAAGGGGTCTATCCACCAAGAAGATCTAACAATTATAAACATTTATGCTCCAAATGTGGATGAACTGAAATATATAAATTAATCACAAACATAAATAAACTCATTTATAATAATATCATAATAGTATGGATCTTCAACACCCCACTTACAGCAGTGGACAGATAGATCATCTAAACAGAAAATCAACAAAAACAATGGCTTTGTATGACACACTAGACCAGATGGACTTAACAGATATATTCAGAACATTTCATCCTAAAGCAGCAGAATAAACATTCTTCTCAAATGCACATGGAACATTCTCCAGAATAGATCACATACTGGAACACAAATTAGCCCTCAAAAAGCACAAAAAGACCAAGACATATGGTGCATATTATCAGACCACAACGCTGTGAAACTCGAAATGAACCACAAGAAAAAATTTGAAAAGATAACAAATACTTGGACACTAAAGAACATCCTGCTAAAGAATGAACAAACTAACCAAGAAATTAGAGAGAAAATTAAAAAGTACATGGAAGCCAATGAAAATGATAACACCACAACACAAAACCTCTGGGACCCAGAAAAGTTGGTCTTTAGAAGTGTATAGCAATCCAGTCCTTCCTAAAGAAGGAAGGAAGGTCTCAGATATACAACCTAAACTTACACCACAAATAGCTGGAAAAATAATAGGAAATAAAACTCAAAATCAGCAAAAGACAGGAAATAATAAAGATTAGAGCAGAAATCAATTCTATTGAAACTAAAACTAAACAAAACAAAACAAACAAAACAAAAACAACAAAAACAGTAGAACAGACCAATGAAACCAGGAGCTGGCTCTTTGAAGGAATTAACCAAATTGATAAACCCTTAGCCAGTTTTATCAAAAAGGTAAAGGAAAGGGCCCAAATAAATAAAATCAAGAAAGAAAGAAAAGAAATTGCAACCAACACTACAGAAATACAAACAATAATCAGAATCTTATCAGCAATTATTCACCAATAAATTGGGCAATCTGGAAGAAATGGACAATTTCCTAGAAACATAAACAACCAAAACTGAACCATGAAGAAATAGACAATTTGAACAGACTCATAACCAGTAAAGAACTTGAATTAGTAATCAAAAATCTCCCAAAACAACAAGAGTCCAGTGCCAGATGGCTTTCCAGGGGAATCCTACCAAACATTTAAAGAAGAGTTAAGGCCTATACTCTTGAAACTGTTCCAAAATATAGAAATGGAAGGAAAACTTCCAAACTCTTTCTATGAAGCCAGGATTACCTTGGTTCCAAAACCAAAGACCCAACTAAAATGGAGAACTGTATACCAATTTTCCTGATGCATGTGGATACAAAAATCCTCAACAAGACATACCCAACTAGATCCAACAATACATGAAAAGAATTATTCACCATGACCAAGTGGAGTTGATACCTGGGATGCAAGGTGGGTTCAGTATGCACAAAGCAATCAATATGATACATCATATTAGTAAAAGAACCACATGATCCTCTCAATAGATGCAGAGAAAACATTTAACAAAATGGAGGATCCTTTCTTGATAAAAGTCCTCAAGAAAGTAAGGATAGAAGGACCATGCCTCAAGATCATAAAAGTCATATATGACAGATGCACTGCAAATATCATCCTCAATGGGGGAAAAACTGAGAGTGTTTCCCCTTAGGTCAGGAACATGACAGGGATGTCCACTCTCAGCATTGTTATTCAGCATACTGTTGGAAGTCTTAGCTTCAGCAATCAGACAACACAAAAGAATAAAAGGCATCCATACTGGTCAGGAGGAAGTCGAACTTTAACTCTTCCCAGATGACATGATACTCTAAATGGAAAACCGAAAAGATTCCAACAACAACAATAACAACAACAACAACAACAAAAACTGTTAGAAGTGATTCATGAATTCAGCCAAGTCAAAGATATAAAAGTATCACATGGAAATAGGCTGCATACCTATACACCAACACTGAAGCAATAGAAAGAGAAATCAAGGAATCAATCCCATTTACAATCTCACCAAAAACCATAAAATACCCAGGAATAAATCTAACCAAAGAGGTAAAAAAATCTATACACTGAAAACTATAGATAACTTATGAAAGAACTTTGAAGAGACACAAAAAAATGGAAAAATAGTCCATGCTCCTGGAAGAACAAACATGGGTAAAATGTCGATATTACCAAAGCAATGTACATATTCAAAGTAATCTCTATCAAAATAACACCAGCATTTTTCACAGAGCTAGAACAGATAATTCTAAAATTTGTGTGGAACCAGAAAAGACCTCGAATAGCAAAGCAATCTTGAAAAAGAAAATTGAAGCTGGAGGCATCACATTCTTGGACTTCAAGATGTATTACAAAGGTGTAACCATAAAGACAGCATAATACTGGTACAAAACAGACACTCAGATCAGTGCAACAGAATAGAGAACCCAGAAATGGATCCACAAATGTATGAGCAACCTGTCTTTGCCAAAGTAGGAAAGAATATCCAATAGAATTAAGACAGTCTCTTTAGCAAATGGTGCAGAGAAACCTGGACAGTGACAAGCAGAAGAATGAACCTGGACTACTTTCTTACATCATACACAAAAAGAAGCCCAAAATGGATGAAAGTAAGCTTTCATAAAAGTAAGACAGGAAGCCATCAAAATTCTAGAGGAGAAAGCAGGCATAAACCTCTTTGACCTTGGCTGCAGCCTGCAGCACCTTCGTACTCAACACGTTTCCAGAGGCAAGGGAAACAAAAGGAAAAACAAAACAAAACAAAACTATTCAGACCTCATCAAAATAAAAAGCTTCCATGCAGTGAAGGAAACAATCAGCAAAACTAAAAGGCAACTGATGGAATGGGAGAATATATTTTCAAATGAGATATCAGGTAAAGGGTTAGTATCCAAAATCTATAAAGAACTTATGAAACTCAACACCCAAAACCAAATAATTCAGTGAAGAAATGGGCAAAATATATAAACAGACACTTCTCCAAAGAAGACATCCAGATGGCAAACAGACACATGAAAAAATGCTCAGTATCACTCATCATCAGGGAAATACAAATCAAAACCACAATGAGATATCATCTCACACCTTTCAGAAAGGCTAACACTAGCAAATCAAAGAACAACAGAAATTGACAAGGATACAGAGAAAGAGGATCTCTTAAACTGCTGGATCTCTTACACTGCTGGATCTCAAGCACTCACAGTTTGGGAATGCAAACTGGTGTAGCCACTCTGGAAAACAGTATGAAGCTTCCTTAAAAAATTAAAAATAGAACTACCCTATGACCTACTACTACTAAGTATTTATCCAAGGGATACAAGTGTGCTGTTTCGAAGGGGCACATGCACCTCAATGTTTATAGCAGTTCTATTCACAATAGCTGTAGTATGGAAAGAGCCCAAATGCCCATCGATGAATGAATGGATAAAGACAATATGGTATGTGTATATATACATACACACACACACACACACACACTTATGTTCACACATATATACATACATACAATAGAGTATTATTGCCATCAAATAGAATGAAATCTTGCCATTTGCAGCTATATGGATGGAATTGGAGGGTATTATGCTAAGCAAAATTAGTCAGACAAAGACAAATATCATATGACTTCATTCATTGAGGAATTAAAGATACAAACCAGATGAACATAAGGGAAGGGAAGCAAAAATAATATAAAAACAGGGAGGGGGACAAAACATCAGAGACTTAAATATAGAGAACAAACAGAGGGTTGCTAGAGGGATTGTAGGGGGTGGTCTAAATCAGTAGGGGCATTAAGGAATCTCCTCATGAAATCACTGTTGAATCTCATGCTAATAAACTTTGATGTAATTTAAACAAATAAATTAAAAATAATAAAAAACATATAGAAAACTTAAAAAAACACTTTATTGATAAAAATGCTAACCATCATCTGAGCTTTTAGTGAGCCATTACATTTTTGCTAGTGGAGGGTCTTGCCTCAATGGGTGCTGACTGATTAGGTTGGTGATTGCAGAAGGCTGGAGAGGCCATGGCCATTTCTTAAAATAAGACAACAATGAAGTTTGCTGCATCAATTGATGTTTCCTTTCATTAACAACTTCTCTATAGCATGCAATGCTGTTTGATAGTATTTTACCTACGGTGGAACTTCTTCCAAAATTGGAATAAGTCCTCTCAAACTTTCCTGCTGCTTTATCAATTAAGTTTATGTAATATTCCAAATCCTTTACTGTCATTTCATCAATCTTCACAGCATCTTTATCAGGAGTAGATTATATCTCCAAAATCCATTTTCTTTGCTTATCCATAAGAAGCAGATCCTTAACCATTTAAACTATTATCAGATTGCACCAATGCATCATACCTTCAGATTGTGTTTCTGATTTTAGTTCTCTTGCTATTTTTACCACATCCACAATTACTTCCAACACTGAAGTCCTGAAGCCCTCAAAGTCATTCAGGAGGATTGGAATCAACTTCTTCTATATCCCTGTGAATGCTTATATTTTGACCTCTTCCTATGAATCATGAATTTTCTGAATGGCCCCTAGAATGGTGAAGGGTTTTAATGGACACTGCCCAGATCCATCAGAGAATTACTGTCTATGGGAGGTATAGTGTTATGAAATATATTTCTTTTAAAACTTTTAAAGTTTACTTGTGAGAGAGGGAGAGAGAGAGAGAGGGAGGGGGGAGAGAGGGAGAGAGGAGCGGGGGAGAAAGGCAGGGAGGGAGAGGGGGAGAGGGGGAGGGGGAGAAAGGGAGGAAGGGAAGGGGGAGAGGGGGAGAGAGGGAGAGGGAGAGAGCACAGGCAAGCACACAGGACTGAGCAGAGAGAAAGGAAGAGGGAGAGAATTCCAAGAACACTCAACACTGTCAACACAGAGCCCTATGAAGGACTTGAAATCAACTGAGAGACCTACCCAGCCACTCCTGAAATGTATTTCTTAAATAATAGGAATTGCAAGTTAAATTACTCCTTGATCAATAGGCTACAGAATAGATGGTGTCTTAGAAGACATGAAAACAACCTTAATTTCATTGTACATCTCCATTAGTAATCTGAGTGACTGGGCGCATTTTTGATGAGCAGTGATTGACTGATTGATTTTTAATTTTAAGAGAGAGAGAGAGAGAGAGAGAGAGAGAGAAGAGATCATGAGCAGGGGAGAGAGGGAATCCTAAGCAGGCTCCACACCCAGGACAGAACTCAATGTGGTGCTCAATCTCACAACCCTGGGATTATGGCCTCAGCTGAAATCAAGAGTCAAACACTTAACCAACTGAGCCACCCAGGGACCTCAAGTAGAGCTATTTGAAAAAAAAGAAAAAAAAAATATATATATATATTTGAAAAAATATGATATTATATATAATATAGATTTGAGCAGTCGTTTTCAACAATGGGATTAAAATATCCAGTAGACCAGAATGTAAACAAATGTGCTATTCAGGCTTTCTTATTCTATTTATAGAGCACAGAGTAGATTTACTATAGTTCTTAAGGGACCTAGGATTTTGAACACCAGCTTTAACTGAAAGTCACCAATTATATTAGCTCTTAAGTAGAGAGCCTGTCCTTTGAAGCTTTCAAACCCAACACTGACTTCTTCTCTTTAGCTGTGAACATCCTAAATGACATCTTCTTCCAACAGAAGGTTGTTTTGTCTACATTAAAATCTGTTATTTGATGTCACTAGCTCCATCAATGATCTTAACTAGATCTTCTGGAAAACTTGCAGCTTCTACAACAGCCTTTACTTCTTCACACTATATTTTTATGTTATGAAAAGGTCTTCTTCCTTTAAATCTAATGAATTAAATCTCTACTCGCTCCAAATTTTTCTTCTGCAGCTTCCTTATATCTCTCAGCCTTCATAGAATTTAAGCAACTTAGGATCTTACTCTGGTTTAAGAAAATGTTGTAGCTGATTTGATTTTCTATCTAGACCACTAAAAGATTTTCCCTATAATAAGCTTATTTCACTTTATTCTAAACTGTGTGTTAATGGAGTAGCTCTTTTCATTTCCTTCAAGAATATTTTCTTTGCATTCACAACTTGGCTAACTGTTCAGCACAAGAGGCCTAGCTTCCACCCCACCTTGGTCTTCAATGCACCTTCCTCATGAAGCTTAATCATTTCTAGCTTGACTTAGGTGAAAGATTGGGAAATACGGAGGCTCAGGGAGAACAGGAGAGGTGTAATGGCTGTTCTGTAGAAAGACAGAACACACCCAACACTTATTAACTAAGTTTGCTATCTTATGTAAGTGGTTTCATGGTCCCCCCAAATCATCACAATAGTAACATTGAAGATCATGTATCACAGATTACCATAACAAATATAATCATTAAAAAGTTTTGAAATATTGAAAGAACTACCAAAATATGGCACACAGACACAAAGCAAGCAATGACTGTTGGAAAAAAAATGGCACCAGTAGACTTGCTTACTGCAGGGTTGCCACAAACCTTCAAGAAAAAGAATAAAAACTCCACTTTTCCAGAAAACACAAAATGTAAGAATTACAAACTGTTAAAGTATATTCAGTCTTGTTTAAAATATTGCTTTCACTGAGATACAAAAATTAACTTCTTTAAGTATAGTGTGGATTCATGTGGATACACTCTAATATATCAATATGCTGGAAGTACATGTGGGTAAAATTTAATTAATGAAAATATGTGCACCACAAGACTACATATTAAAATTCTAGTTATCTTGCTCAATGGTTTCTCAGGATTTTAGGTAAATTAAGCATAGTCAGCAAGATGTAGCATCATTATTTATTTGAAGTTATGAACATAATTGCTATTTTAATAGTCAACAACATGAGAAAAGAAAATGGAAGGAGTAAGTAGATCTCACCAGCTTTTGATCATCCTGATGCGGATATATGTGAATCAAGGTTTTAAAAAGGAAAATTAGATGGTTTAATCATTGTTTTGTATTACAAAAATTTGTAATACAAATTGTTTTGTATTACAAAATTACTGAAAGAAAAATTAATTTGAATGTCAATTCTACATAAAAGTGTAACTTCAGGTACATCACTTGATCTAGTTGAATCTTAATGGTAAAAGCATAAGTATTTATTGTCATTAGAATCTATCTCATAGATTTTCAGTGAACTTATAATCAGTATAGTCACAAGTATTTTGAGAATCATTACATTAATGAACGTTATTACTGCCACTGTGATAAAGAATCAAAGTGAGAGAAAATGAGGTTTTCTGTTACATTATGAAATTGTTCTTGGGCCTCATTTGTCTAGAGTGAGACAGTATTTGTGTAGATCTAGGTCTAACTTCACTCAATAGACATATACTTTTTCAGACTGCATATCAATCCCTTTGTGGAATTCTGTCTCCAACACCATGGCTCATCAACATTAGACATCAACACCCCACTGCAAGAACCCTCTAAAATAAAAGATTTCTCAGATAAGTGTGCCCTATGTCCTGAAATCAGAGTAGTCTATATTCTCTTTTGGTCATTCATTAAGTTTTAATGGGTTGTGGTGATACATAAATTTATTTCTGTGTTTACTGTATACCCATATCTGAATATATGAGTCACTATACATAAGGTGAAGAGAAATCATTGTGTGTCTATGCAAGAAGTCCATGCAATCACCATTTTCTTGCTGTTCTGAGCATAATTTCTGTTGGCTCTACTATCTCAGTGAATCCCAAAGATGTTCAGTGTCAAACAGCAGCAAAAGGGCAAAGTATAGGATATAATAATTTGATATGTCCATTTGTTTTCAACTTGTATTGCTATGTGAGCTTTAATGAAAAAATATCCCTCCCTAGCTACTATAATAAATGACAAGAATTTGGTGCAGTGCAAAGCCTTAACAGCTCTTTCCTGGAATCATGAGTCAAAAGCCTTTTTAGGTTTTTTAATTCCACCAAATCATCACTTATTACTCTACCAACCTATTACAACTGAGTTATGAACCTCAAATCACTTAGAATTTGGAAATATATTTCATTTTAAACACTAATTACAGGTGGGCAAGTGATGAGTCCACATATGTTTACAGTGTCTTTCATCCATTAGTGTCATGGATTAGGGAAAAAGACATACCAGAAGGAACTTTTCCTGGAAGCAGTTGTTTTGGAAATAAGACTTTGGTGTAAGCATACAGGTATGTTCAATAAGCCATATGTTCCTGGCATTCAAAGTTAGATTATGAAAATAATATGTTTAGAGGAGTTATAAGCCTACTTAAATTGTGATCACAAGAAAAATTTATCAAAAATTATTGTGATGCCAACATTCCTAAATTGGAACGCAAATTATTTCTTATTATTATAAATTTGGTTCACAGAGATAGCAGTGACTCAGGATGTTCTCATAGATTTAGGTCAGGATATAGTGCAACAATAGAACTCCACGTGTTTCCATTATTTACAGAAACAGGTAACATAGATCTTACAATTCAGGTTCCCTCTGATCATCTGAAAGCAGTCATATTTCCAAAGCAACTGATGGCATGAATTACAGTGTGCATGATTATACCATTACTTGAACTACTTCTGGTTTTCTCAAACAAATCATATTAATAATTTCATTGTTCCCATCTTCTAATTCTACAGTTATTTTTTTTTAATTTTCCCAATTGAAGCCTATAAACAATTTTGTGCTTCTATTTTCTAATCCTTTAGGTATTTCTTTTCAACCAAACCCCATAAAGAATATTTTCCATTTACATATTCATGGGTAGTTTCTAATTAAGATGATGGTTACAGGATTAAAACAAGGGTCTGTAAACCTTTTGGTTTGCTGGATCAGAAGTATTTCCGTCATTGTAGACCATCTATTCTGTCTAATGCAACTATTCAACCTGCCATTATAGCATGAAACTAGTCATAGACATTATGAAAATAAGTATACTCCTGATCCAGTAAAACTTTATAAATAATGAAATGTGAGTTTCATAAAATTTCATATCAGATGATCTTTTAATTTTTTTAAGGCATTAAAAAAAAACAACTATGGATTTTAACAAAAGCAAGCCACAGGCCAGATTTGGGCAGCAGACCACAGTTTGTCAAACCCTAGGTTCGGGAAACATAAAACTACAGAAATTAAATGAGCCCTCCAGACAAAAGAGTGCATTATCATATTAAAGGGTCCTGGAAAAAAATATGTTACATGTTTTTAGGCCTCATAAGGGAGGCTGCTTAAGTAATATTTAAATCTTTTGTTTTTTATATAGATTGTGAACAATTTTAGCACATACATTATTTCAGCCAATCCTCTCTTTCTATAGATGGAGAAATGGAGACACAAAGACTTTAAATAACTAATATCTACCACAAAACTTGGAGGGGAAAGCAGCCAAAATCCTATGGAAATCTGACACATGTAGGGTATTATGCAGATCATTTTTGTTCAAAAAACATAAAAAGAGGGGTGCCTGGTTAGCTCAGTTGGTTGTCATTTTCTTGATTTTGGCTCAGGTAGTGATCTCATAATTTGTAGGATCAAGCCTACGTTGGACTCTGCACTGACAATGGAGCCTGTTTGGGATTCTTTTCTTTCTTCCTTGTCTGCCCCTCCTCTGCTCTCTTTCTCTCTAAAATAAATAAATGTAAAAAAACCCACAAAAATATTATATACTCATATTGACTGACAGATACAAAATGGGTCATTTCCAGGTATTATGATTATCAGATGTATTTATAAGTGTATTAGTGTGTACCCTCTAATTTAGGTTCTCTTAAAGGAATATTTAAATGTGCCCATATTTGGCTATCTTTAAGTTTTAAATTTTCAAGAGTATAATTTCAATGACAAGAGAGTCAGTTAAAAACAAATAAAAAAGAAAGCTTGGTTATCTACCCTAATAACTGGAGCCCCGCAGAAAACCAAAGAGTTTCATTACTGAGGTCTTCTTTCTTTATTTTTTTTCTGAGAGGGCAGCTCTGTTACAAAGTAGTACTTGATTCTAATTCAACAGCAATTTGAAATTTCTAACTTGTATACCAAAGGATTTAATATCTTTAAAATTGGAAGCAAGACATTAATAATGTAACATCCATATTATTATGATAAGCTTGTGACATTGTGAGATTGTTAAAATATAGTTTTAACCTGGATTTATTGCATGTTTTGCAGGTTTCCTTTGTGAAAAAAATCACCCATGCTTATAGATTAAGTTCCCAGTACTATGCTTCTAAAATTAGTATTAAAACGAGTTGTCAGAGGTGGAGATTCAGTCTCTTTATTTTTATTTCTCACAAAGAGAAATACTAAAGAAAACTATGGTAGTTGGTATATAGTGAAAGTGTGTAGAGGGGATCCTATGCTACTAAAAAGCATAGCATTAAAAAAATATACCCAATAGAGAACTTTTAATTTCCAAAAAGCAATCATTCAAACCCAGCTTTTCTCCCAACACAAGGAGCTTTCTGATTATAATACATAAGGCACAAGTTTACCTAGTCTTTAAATACTAAAAGGAAGTAGGTAGGTTAGAGAAAAATTATTATAATCCAGATAATGTTCACTCCTACAAAGTTCTATTAGCAGGTCCCAGATATTTTGTTATGTTTGGAGAGAAACACAATCAAGAAAGTAAAACTTGCAGTCTAGACACTCATCTTTTGTTGAGACTTGAGATGGATCTACAAACAGATTTATGTTTCAATTTTAGCATGCTCTGAAAGAAGATAGCTGACTACTTCTTCTTGTGGCCATTAGATAAAATGACATTTGAGCTACATCCTAAAAACAGTAATTCAGAAAGACCTATTTAACCTAAAATCTTCATGTTTATAGTAGCTATCACCACAGCCTATGTCCAGCAGATTTAAAATGTTGTTGGTGAAAATAATCATGTCAAATTTCATCTTTTTTGTCCCCTTTTGCTATAAACATTCACACATCCAGATTGAGCACAATCCTGATAGTTCAATTTTAATTCTCAGTCTTGGATATTCAATAATTCACATGGGGCAAGTGTTAGAATTCACACGAGATCTACTTGTTCTTCCTTTCAATCTATAAGGTGGAATCACCTTGGAGTTCTCCTGTGGCAAAATAAATATATACTACTTTTAAAAATAGTCAAAGGTATTGGTCAAAGGCATTTACGTAAAAGGAATATAATAATAATACTTATCATTCAAAGCTGTTCTCAAGATTAAATGCAAGAATTTAATTAAAAACTTTGGTTGGATTCTCACATATACCAGGCACTCTGGTTTTTACTGTCAACTTTTTCTTCATATTATAATTCCATATTTAGAAAGAATGTTAAAGACATCTATTTGAAACTTTTCTCATTTCTAATGCAAAATTTTGTGTCTAAAAATACGTCACTTTCCTTCACTTCATGCAATCTTTAAGCAAATGAACACCGTAACTTTTTGAAATACTATATTTATTTTTATAGTAATGGCTTTCTAACCATATCTCTGATATAGGAGGTTGTTATGCTTGTTTTCTTTTTTTTATGTCACTTTTTTCCTAAATAAGACATTATAAAAAATTACATCTTCCAATGACTGCACCATAATTTGAAATGCAATATTGCTGATCATAAAAAGCCTACTATTAAAATAGAATTAGCAGTCCATTTGGAGGTGGTCTAACATCTTCAAACTCTGTTGTCTTTCTTTCATTTCAAGGCAGGAGAAAGTGGAATGACTTTTTTTTCTCTCTCTTTTCTTCCTACTAATTGAGTTAGAATAGCCCAGGTAAACCAGCCTCCCTCTTAGTGCCTATTTGTGGCCCTTCTGAAAACAAGGACTACATGGAAAAGGTTAAAAAGTTCCAGATTAGTCAGATTTTATTTAGATAAAATAGAGGTAGTTCCTGATATACTGTTAGAGACATATTTCTAAGCTACTTTGTTAGGTGGGAAAAAAAAAAAAAAGGTCCAGAATAGTGTATTTTGTTACTATTTGAGTAAAGATTAACTATACTTATTACACATATATACATTAGCCAGCTCTGTAAGGAAGTATAAGAAATTGGTAAGACTGATCATGTCCTGGGGGTAGAGTCTGGGTGTTCAGGAAGAACTCTGACAACAGAAGGATCAAGAAGGCATGTCACTAATGGCTTTGAAGAGAGAGGAAAAAGACCACAGTGATGGAAAACTGGAAAAGGCAAGAAAACAAATTCTCCCTTTCATCTTCTAGAAGGAACACAGCCCTGATGACACCTTCATTTTTAGCCTAGTAAGGCCTGTGTTGGACCTCTTAGGCAACAGTAAAATAATACATATGTGTTGTTTACTCCTGGGTACTTTGTAACCATAGCAACAGAAAGTGAATTCAGATAGACATCTCAGCTATGCCTCCCTTCACCTCTTGAGAGACCCACCATTCCACACCTCAAAACTAGCTAAGTTCTACTCTGTGCTGACCCTGACACCATCAAGGCAGAATATGATAAACTTTTAACTTGTTATCGTTACATCTATGCCACTACCATCAACGTTTGTGGTCACTTTTAGCTGGTCTCACCCCTGATGTAATCAGTTACTCACTTAACCCTCACCTCAACAGACCTCTGGGATAGGAGCCATTATAAGCATCACTTCCTAGGTGAGGAAACCCATGCTCAGAAAGTTGGACTAATTCGTCCATGGTCAAAAGATAGTAAATGGGGAAGTGGAATTTAAACCCAAGCTGTCATACTCCTGATCCTAACAGTGTCTCCCCCTCAGAAGTATTTTGTCTCTTTTGTACTGTCACCTGCTCTGGCTGTATCATGAATCCCATCATCTCTTGTTTCTCATTATTTTATCATTCTATTAATGTCCCTACTTTCTAAGAACTTTTTGTCTGTTACTCTCATTCAGTGTCTTCAAATTACTTTAGCCAACTCTACATATATATTGGGCACCTACTATGTGTGAGAGATTATATGTCACTTGCTAGACATATAACCATAATGAATGAGAAAGGAGAGCAGATCATTTTTCCTAAGTAGATCATCTGTCTCTTGAAAATTAGCACTGAGGGGGTGACTGGGTGGCTTAGTGGGTNTCCTTAGTGTGCTCATTGATGTCCCACGTTCCAGCAACCCTTATTTTCTAACAGCTCCCAAGTGGAACCTGGTAGTTTCAACTACTTTTGTTTAAATTTGAATTCCTAATATCCCCTGGGGAATACCTTATGGTTGTAAAGGTAGCACAAAAAAAATGCATCCAAAGTGGTACTGTTTAGCTCTCAAACTGATGATTTACCCAGTGTTTTTGATTAGTGGTATCATCATCCAGCATGGACTAGGCTACCTCAGAGATACTTTAAATGCATTCCTTCCCTTACACATGCCATGGATTTTACCTCTGTAATGTCTCTTAGATCAATATAATCCTTACATCTTCACTTCTAGTGCTTTCGTTCTAGCTCTCAATTTCTACTTAAAAAAACAAACAAACAAAAAACTCTTTTACAGCGGTCTGCTAATTGATTTCCAATTTGCTTTAATTCATTCTTGCCACATTGCAAGCAAAGATAGTCTTAATACAGTTGTATGAACATGTCTTTTTCCAACACAAAACTCTTTGATGATTGTCATTGCCCACATAATAATGCCCCAATGCTTTAGTCTGGCATTTAATTTCCTTTATAAGCAGATCCAAGCTATTTTTCCAGCTCTACTTCTTAGAATTCTCATTTTTATCAGCCTGCTCCTGACTCTAATCACTAAAGACTACGCAGTACTTATCAAGCACAACAGATTCTCAAGCTCCTGTGCTTTGGTTCATGTGTTCCACCTAGCTGCTCTGCTTCCTTTCTTACCTCACCTTTCCTGTACCTTCACCTTCATGCTCTTCTCAAAGGCTCTCTATTTTTTTATTTTTTTTAAAATATTTTTATTTATTTCTAGGAGAGAGAGAGAGACAGCGTGAGCAGGGGAGGGTCAGAGAGAGAGGGAGTCACAGACTGAAACAGGCTCCAGGCTCTGAGCTGGCAGTCAGCACAGAGCCCGACGCGCGGCTCGAACCCACGAACCGCGAGATCATGACCTGAGCGAAAGTCAGATGCTTAACTGACTAAGCCACCCAGGCACCCCTCTCTCTCTCTTTAAAACAGACCTTAACTCCTCCACTCTAATTAATCTTCATCCATTATTTACCTATTATAGTAACGATGGATCAAAGTTTAGAGATGGCTCCTGCCTTCAAGGGACCTGTTTAGTAGACAGATAAAGTGAAAAATTATGCCTTCATATCCGGTATATTTTCTGACATCATTGTGCATTTGGAACCAAGAGCACAAAAGGTAAGGGTTGGGCAGTTCCCAACCCTGGTAAGTGTAGGAATAATAGAAACCTGAAGGAGAAATCAAGAAGACTTTATAGAGAATATAATATTTGCTTTCATATTTTGAATATACACTAAAGAAAAATAATTACAAAGTCACACAGCATTTGAACCCAGCTATGGTACATAATAGCTATGTAGTTTTAGGCAAATTATTTTATTATTGTTAAACTCAATTTTCTCATAAATGTGATAATAATATGTCTTTTGGGTTATGAAATTTTGATGAGATGTTGTGTTGCTTTGCAGCATCTGGATTAGTGCTCAAGATATGAATTTATCATTAGTGTTATAGCCATTATTATCCCTACCATATTGTTACTATGACTGAAGGATGACTGGGAATTAAACAGGTGGATAAAAAGGAAGGAACTCTGTTTCATGCAGCATGTGCAAAGGTACTTAAGCATAATACTGAATTAGATTTGGATTAGATAGGGTCATGCTTGGGAGCCATTTATCTTGCTTCGGAAATGCTTACTTGCTTGCTAGCTACCCAAAAGACACACTGACCTTTGAGGTTTCTGTCTTTTGTTCATTGTTAGTGCACTGCTGAGATAACAAAATTCAGTGAAATCTCTCAGCTCAGTATTTCCAATAAAGATCTTTGACCTTGGATAGGATTTCTTTGGTACATGACCCCAGACTTGTTCTGCCTGATTGTTAATCCATATCTACATGCTGACTTAGCAAACCATTTTGTTTAGGCATTACTAGGCTGCATTCATTACATAGGTACATATATAATGCTTGATGATGATGCACATGCTTTGGCTGAATAATAATGTATTCTGTATTTATGGACTTGTTTATAGAAGCCAAGAAATAACATTTTTGGATTCAATGCCCTAAACTCTTAGAAATTTCTGCCCAGTCTTTAAAATGATACTGCATAATCTTCTAAAAGATGAAGTACTTAGTATCCTTTAAAGCACTGATGGGTTAAAATTAAAAAGACAGCATGTAATTAAAAAGATATATAGTCATCAAATATAGCAGTAGGCCATAGTTTATTGCAATGATTCCTCTCAAATAACGTACTTCAGAAAGATGTAACAACACATATTCAACTGGAAAATATGTTATATAGCATCAGTTGCTTCATTTAGAAGAAGAAATATAGTAAGGTAGTTAAAAGCACAAGCTTTGGAGTTAGACAACAAAGGATCATATTTTGATTGATAATATTACTTGGTACTTAAAAGAGCTTGGGCACCAGCACTCAGTATCCATCCCACCCCCAAATGGGCATGATAATAATGTCAATTTCATGAGGCTTTTATGAGGACAAAATGAGACATTGCATAATAAAACCATAGAACAGAATCTGGCATACAGTAAGCCCTCAATATTAGCTAATGCTATGATTAAGGAAAGACATACAGTAAGAGAATACTATCACATTATCTTTATACATTTAACAGAAGGCAATAATTACAATTGTTAAAACTTTGGAGAAATCCCTAAGAACATCTTTTTTAACCCCAAATGACTGATAGATCAGATGCTAATTTACAAGTTCTTGACCAGGCATTTGTGTCTAGATCATGTATTTCCCAACCCCTTCATGCTAAGTACTTTTTCCCAACAATTGCATGCCTCTTCTTTGATGTGGATATTCAATACTTTTTTTTACAGTGTGATAAGGAACTTCCCCTAAACTCCACCTTTCCCTTATTTTTTATTTTTTTAATATTTATTTTTGAGAGAGANCCTTAACCTTTCCCTTCTTATTACTTCATTTCATTTTCTTTTTTCTTTTTTTCTTTTTATCTTTTAATCTAATGGTTCAGTGAGGGAGATACAGAAAAAAAGACACCTTGGCATCATTCACCTACTACTCAAAATCGGGTTGTTTCTGGGAGGGAGTATTTAACAATCGCATTGTCTTCTGTCAGTAGCAGTTTTCAACTTAAGGAGCATTTTTAAAATTTATTATTATCTTTTTACTAACAAAAAAGCAAAAATAAACTACTTACGTGAGTTGAACATTTTTGAACATTTACTTAATTTATGAATTCAGAAATTTAGTGCTCCTTATTTAATTTATGAACATTTCTTTCCACTAGACTTGGAGATAGATTTCTCTTTCTCCTTTCAGTTACATCTTCAACATTAGCACAATCTTTTGTTAGTTTTATCTCTTTTTATGTAATTAGATTCCCTAGTTTTCCTTTAATCTTTTGACCAGTCCTCATAGCTATTGTTTGAAACATCAAAGCAAGGGAAGTGGCATCATTTAAGCAAAAACAACTTTCTTCCTATCTTATGTAAACTATCTTATATGTACAAATTTGAGTCAAATTTACACAAGACAATCCGTCTACATATATTTTGTTCTTGACTACTTGATGTGTGTTTTGTGTTTGGCTTGAATTGAATCTCCTTATTCGATCCTAACTGTCAAACTCTTACCTAAATCTATTCTCAATTGTGCAATTATAAGCCATTTTGAATTATCTATGTTTCATAATTTTGCATAACCATATATGGTTATAAAAATTTTGTAACAAAAAAAAAGGACAAAGAGAGTGGATTTTTTAAAAGCTGTACTTTCTATCATTTCTGACAGTCTTTAAATTGAATCTTCCTCATTTTGCACACTAGAAAACATTCTTTGAATCAACATTTTAATCCTTTTCATTATACAATATTTAGAGACATTGTTATTTGTGAACAATTTCAGCTCCTCCACTGAATGTACCAGATGCAAATTCATTTTAGAATTTCTCACAATATTTAAAAAGTGGGTCAATAAATCAATAAATAAATGGTGAGATAGAGAAGAATGAATCTAGAATTAGAATTAATGGCTCTGATTATCCAAAAGCTTCAAATAACCCTTCCCTTCAATATGGATATATTTTGAGTTTTCTTTCAACTCTCTACCTCCCTAATTTTCTACTATTTAAATACCTTACCTGTTACTTTTTTCTCTAGATTGCATTCCAATTTTCCTTCAAACCTCTTGATGCTTACTTAACAAACACACACATGCACGTACCCATACACACACACAGACAATTTAAACTGGTGGTTAATCCCACTAAAATAAGAGTGTATAATCTATCTCCTCTAACAACTTTTCTTTGTATTGCATCCCTTCCTTCAAATTCCAGAAACAAGTCCTGACCCTTATTTCCCACCTAGAGTGCTTTAAAAGTATGATCTATTGCATGACATACTTTATTAACTTACCATTTGGAACAGAATTTTGCTGGGAGAAAGCATTATTCATCAATACACAATCTAAATAATACAACAGAAACATACTTCCTACTAATATTCTCACATTGAATAACTAAATTTTACCTAGAAACACAATACAAATACTTTTTTATATTACTTGTAAGCTTCTGTGCTGGATATAGCAAAAAGGCTACAGTTTGAAATCTTAGCAATTATATCTAATTTTATATAAATACTACATAGATCTTTTTTCTTGTTGAAAAGGATGCACTTGGACACTGTAGCTAATAGTTAACTGTGAGATTTGAAATAAAAATCCATGCACAGACAACACATATTGAGAGACTTGTTTTTTTCTTGTTTTGAATTGTGGCTTCCCGAAAGCCAAGTTAATTCATGGTTAATCGATACATAAAAAGTTTCTAAAAACTGTGTTTAAGTTTCTGTTTCTATAAACTGCCAGCAAATGATACTGTTATGCACTAGATTTAGCTATTGATTATTCACTGTAGAAATGAATAAATACCGTTCAAGTTTATATCAAAAATCTGACAGTTAAATGAGTTCATTTTATTGACTTATTTATTAAGATTTTTTTAGGGATTCCTGGGAGGCTCAGTCAGTTGAATGTCTGCCCCTGGCTCAGGTTCTGATATCACAGTTTGTGAGTTTGAGCCCCACGTTGGGGTCTGTGCTAATAGCTCAGAGCTGGGAGCCTGATTCAGATTCTGTCTCCATCTCTTGCTGCCCCTCCCTCACTCATGCTCTGTCTCTCTCTCTTTATTTAAGATAAATAAACTTTAAAAAATAAATAGAAAAAACATTTTTAAATATCAGAAGTCCCCAAATTACAAACTTACTAGTTAAAAAAAATTGTTCAGGTTAAGAACAACAAAAGATGTCTGTGTTGCTTTCCCAGAAATATATCTAAACTTCAACTGTACCATATTTGTAATTGGCTACAGCACTTTCAAATGCACAGAAAAAAGCCATTTAGATCGTATCAACCCCTGCACCCTTGTATGGCTCCCAAAGTTTACCCCTATTAAAAATACCTACATAAATTACAATCTCATGGAAAGATACTGGTTATTTCATCTGAGCATGGATATATCCTAATGCTCTCATTTAATACAAATGACAGACACCCCATTATCTCTCAGAACCAGTTTACTATTCAGGAATATGCCTCAGTTTTTTCATTATAGATTTCGTGCACTTATAATTAACAATTACTTAAAATTAAGAGGCCTCTGCCCTTTAAATAGTTCATCACTTGACTATAGGCAGCAACTGGGTTTCCAATATATTTTGTAATTATTGTGAATCTAATCACAGTATGATATTTAATACAAAATTCTAAGTCTTTTTAAAAATAAAAGTATCAGTAATTCATTAGAAACTATTATCAGAATAACTATATTCCTATTTCTTTTTCTTTCTCAGAAATGCATTCTCATTGCTACCAAGGAAATAAATCAAGCTAGGTGACAAAGATTATATTTGTATTTCCCCAAACTGTACGCAAGTCCTATATTGGTGTCAGGAATTATTTCTAGCAGATAAATAAAAATCCCCTCATTCCCTAGCACTTACATTTTTGGAGCCTAAAAGTCCAGTGTCTCAGCAACTCTGTATGACACAATCCATTCTTGCATTCTCAGTATTTAGTCAAACATATTTTTATGAAGTCAAGATAGTCTTGGGAATGTGTTTAAAAACTCTAAATTTAATTTGAAGTACAATCATAGCAGAAATGACTATAAAAGGAATTGAAGATTATCTGCCTGAACTATCAGCTACACAAAGTTCTTCTCTAAATTACCTAACGTCTGGCTGTACAGCCCTGCTTTAACACTTCTAGTAACAGACTCACAACCTTGTGATATAGTGAATATATATTAATGTTAATATGCAATTATCATTTGTAGCAGTTTAGAAATTCCCTTTGTATTAAACAAATGCTCTTAAGAAAATATATATAGTTAACTAACTTGAAAAAATATGGATGTGATTATGGGGAAAATGTGTTCTGAGAGTCCTCATGTGGGTTTAACTAACACAAAAAGCCTGTTGGATGGTAGAGAAGTGACAATATAAGGAAAGGAGGAGTAGGACCCTGTTTTCATGATACCATGGAAAGAATGCTAACATATCAGAACAAATAAGAACACTTGGATGGTGATGGGATTTAGAAACGATGTCACATGAAAAACTTTGAGAGAAGGTCAAAGTAAGGTAAACATGTACAAAACGAATGAGGAAAGCTAGTATGACTTGGGGGTAGACGTGGCGATTTCCCTTAGAAATGCCAAGTTTATCTTCCCTACTGGATGAGGACTATTAGCTTAATATGGAACAATGTCCTGAGACAATGATTGCCTTCCCTTCTGATACAGAATGCTATCTCTGCCTGACAATGTTAAAGGTAGGATGAAATGAGGGATTAAAGAAGAGGGGGAAGTTTATAAAATCTATTTCAATTAAAGAAATGCAATGTTGCATAATTATTCGAGTTATCAACCAATGATTTGGTAATTAAAACCTTGAGGGTATCTGAGCTCAATGAGAAATTCAGTATTAAGATATGAATACCAACCAAAAGGAAGAGGTATAGGGGTAGAAGGATACAAAAAAAGTAAGTCTCCAGGGTATCTTCATTTTTTTGTATCTTCATTATATCTTTTAAATATACAAAAAGTCTCTGCCATATGTGCATATTTGAGAAACTATTCCAAGCTTTCTCTTAGTCAACAAAAACCCAGATAAATAACACAGTACAGTTGAGAAAACTTTCATGATGCTATTTTAAAATTAGTCTACCATGTTCATTTTGAAATAGGTTGTTTACTTAATTCCTTCTAAAAATAATTTCTTTTGAAACTAGCTAGGGTTTCAAAAGCCAAGTTTCTGAGAGGAAAGTGGTCCTACTATGTGTGATTAGCAAATTTACAGATGTGAAACTATGTTTCATAAAGGAGGAAAGGAAAACTTTAGATACACAACAAGTAATAGTGGACACCATTATTTTGAACTAAGCCATGTCTCACTAACTGAATAAAGAAGTAACAATGTTAAGAGTGATATTCACACTAAGAAACATTGGTGAGAAATCATACTAAGGGCATAAATAATAAGACACTTTGGTGAGAAACCATACTGAGGGTATAGATAAAATTTTCTGTTTATACCACAGAAGATGACAGTCCGAAAAAAGAAGGGGAGCTCTGAAACCCAGAAGCTTGTCACATAAAAGCTGAAGAATACATTCTAAGGCCATCTGTACCTAGAGGCCTAGACCAAGTTCATTCTCTTCTCTTTCAAATACCCTTCTATCACATTATGTATGTTTGTTTATCAACATTCAACAAAGAACTCGGTCACTTGAGTTAACACATGTTTCCTGAGTACCTACTGAGTAACAGTTAAGGTGTTAGGCACTAGGGATTGAGTAAGCAAGAAGACACACACCACCCATACATTTGTAGTTTTTACAGCCTAGTTCATGTGCTCAAAATATCTTGCTTTTATTACTGACACAATTCTCAACAAGGCTCGTCTCCATTCTTGCAAGTACTCCCTACTCCAGTCTATCTTCTACAAATCTGAAATAAATAATTATTTAACAACAAAGCCACCACCAAAAATGATCATGTCACTTTCCTATTTGGAAAGGCTAGTGCTTCCCAAGGGTAAAACTCAATTTTTTCATTGTAATGTCTAAGATTGTTTATAACTTGTCCTCCTAAGTTTCTGGTCTTAAACTACTTCCATTAAAAAACTGCTATAANGTTTTTTTTTGGTAATTTTTTTTTTTTTTTTTTTTTTTTTTTTTTTGGTTCCTACCTGTAATTCACTTAATGCCTTCTTTATCTGGTTAAATTCCACTTGCCCTTTAAGGCACAGTATAAGGACCATATACATTTTGAAATCTTTACCAACAACACAAAGGGAATCTATTACTATTCTCTCTGAGACTCAACATAGAACAGTCAGGACTCTATGCTTGACTTCTAAGTGCAATCTCAGGTAATTTTTTTCTTTTTGGTAGACTTTATCTCTGAAGCTGAGGTGACCATTCTAAAATACCTTGCATTTGGCTATATTCTACATCTATTACACTGTCTTAGAACTATTTACATTTCTCTATCTTTACCACAGTCTAAGGACCTACATGAAGGAAAAATTGAGAGCCTATTGAATTGTATTTGTGATGCAGATCATACTTCCTGGCATTTTATTTGCCAGAAATATATATATCTTAGAAATATAACTATTTATATATGTTATATATTTATTTCTTTTTTAATGATTTTTTTTTTTTTCTGAGAGAGAGAGAGAGAGAGAGACAGAGACAGAGACAGAGACAGCATGAGCAGCGGAGAGTCAAAGAGAGAGACACACACAGAATCCAAAACAGGCTCCAGGCTCTGAGTGGGCAGTCAGCCCAGAGCCTGATGCAGGGCTCAAACCCAGAAACTGAGATCACGACCTGAGCCGAAGTCGGACGCTTAACCGAGCCACCCAGGTGCCCCTATATATATTTATTTCTAAGGAAAAAAGGAAAGAATGGAGAGGAGGATTCCATCTCTCTCATTGTAACTCAGACCATATTTTGTTCATCTTACTATATGACTTCTTCCAGTGCCCAGCTATGTATGACTTTTAGCAGGGTGCTGAATGTTTGTTGTATGACAGAACTCATGAACAAATCTGACTAAAATTAAGTTATTCACAAGGGTTTCAAATACAGATATGGAAAATGATCTGACATATTTAATGTGGTAAGAAAATTTCAGATCCCATTTGTACAAAGAAACACATCAATAATATATATGTCTTGCATAGAATGCTTATGGAACAAATAAACTGTTAATAGTGTTTTTTCTTCAATAATGGGGTGGAAAATTGGATTTAAGTTTTTCCTATCACTTTATACCATTTGAATGTGAAAGGAAACATATACTTAGATTAAGACAAATGATATAGATAAAAGCATGAACGTTGCCAGGGAATTTCAGATTGGTTTAATTACACATTTTAAATTTCTGTAACAGATAATATTTTACTATAACCTATAATCCTCCTAAGTATCAAACATGTAGTCTTACAAATACCTAATTAAGTTTTTTAGTTAAAAAAAAAGACTGCTCTAAATAAATGCCCTTTTATTCCTCAACACTTAGTGATCTTAGAGTTGTACTAACACAACGTAGTCTACAGAACCGCAGCACCTACATACTTGTTATAAATGCAGATTCTTGGGCTCCACCCAAAATTACTGAATCAGAATCTTTAGGGGGTAGAACCCAGGAATCTGTGTTATATCAAGTCCTTTAGGTGATTTCACTGCCTACTTAAGTCTAAGAAACCTTGCTTTCAAGTTTTATTCTTGAGAACTTGACAACCTAACAGCACCATCTGTTGGTAGTGACTGTCCCAGGACCAGGACACACAGTCCCCGAGGGAAATACGACCAGATATGCAAAGCTTTCAGTTGTCATGCACCGTGTTAAAGACTGAATAGACAGAATGCTTGATGGAAAGACACACATAAGGAGCTGGTAGTACACAGCAACTATAGCAATCAGGTAAATCAGAGGAAATGAGTAAATGCTCCAAAGTAGTGGTGGCATATGAAGCAAGTATTAAAACTTTTAGTCACTCTGTGCAAAAGTAATAAAAATGAAACAAATTTACAAACCAAAGCCAATACTTACTGAGTACTTATTATATACCAAGCACTGATTCTGGGTACTGATTTAGGTCCCTGGGACTAAAGATACTAGACAAACATTTCTAGGTCAAAGGAGAATTGCAGGCACCTCTTAGGTGTTCAATAAATCTCTAGTACAATAAATTAATAAATAAGGAAATACAATATATTTGGTTAAATTCTTCATAAAAAAGAAGTAGTTTTAAAATGTCATCCTGCTTAAAATTTCTACAAAGGGATAAACTTGCCATTATCTGAATTATTTGTGTATTGTGAAAAATTGTCTTCATGTTTTATAAAATTCTGAATACCTGTTAAAATCTCTCATTAAAACCTCCTACACTGCTTTATAGCAAGCATCATTTATGAAGTTCTTTCTGAGTGTAGGGCACTATTTTATATATATTCCATATATTTTTATAGACTACAATAGTCTTTGGAAAGGCAGTTCAGAATTCCAAATCATAGGCACTTCCAAAAACACTTTCTATACCAACGTACTAAGTGAGTTAAAGTGTAAGTAAACCAGTTTTTCATTTTTTACTTCTGCAAGTTTTTTTTTTCTTTTGTTAAGTGAAGCTATTCCATTTTCTGGTTTGTGGCTACTACACACACTCTAGAGTTTTATGACCTGATCCACATCTTTATCTAAATTAATGTTTATCATAATAATCATTATTGGTGATGACCAGTCCACTGGAATAAGCTCCATGATATCCATTACTATTAATTCTTGTGGCTCACTTGGGACTACCACAAATAGGTTTATGTGTTTGCTGCCAGGATTACATTAGGTAAAACTGAAGACAATTAGCTGTACTTCCTTGTAAGAATGTACAGGCATTGAAGCATCAACAATGAATTACCTGCCAGAAGCTACCCAAGATGAAGAACAGAACAAATTCATAATAATGCCATTTTGGCAAGTATCTTTTGATAAATCAGTCATTTTCCAGGAATAATTTAGAAATAGGGCATCCACTGTTAGTAAAGTTTAATCACTGTACATGTTCTGATTTTGAGATTTGAAAAATAGGGATGCTCTCCAAATGAGGTAAACTCTCCATCTGTAAGATAATGAATGAATCTCATAGAGACTTGGTTACCATTTTTACAAAATCCAGGTATTATCTGAATGATTTTACCAGGGTTTTTAACAGGTCTGTGTGAATATCTACTAGAAATTCCTTTGAGAATAGACCCTTACATGCTTCAGAAACAAATACCAAATTTTCAGAAAACCTTCAGAGACATTAAGCAAATCAAGTTTGGAATCAGACAGAAGTGTGTTCAATTTTTAGTGCTGTTCTTTACTTGGCTGTACATGGGGAGGCTCATTTCTATCCAAGGATATTTATTGTTAAGGATCAGATGAGCACAAGTAAACACTCAATCGTACCTCCATTTTACAGATGAGGAAACAAAGTCTTAGAAATTCTATAATCTGTTCTCCAGGATCCATAGTAAGTAAACAGAAGTTCTAGGCTACAAACCTATTCCAGCTGACTCCTAAATGTATTTTGGCTCTATCTCCAACTCTCACCTAACTGCTAAACACCCAGATGTAAAAAGAGGAACATTTTTTTTTTTTTAAATAAGGAAGAACAAATATTCAATAACCATCAAAAAAGAAATGTGACCACCACAGTTTAGGGAACAAGATAGTATAGGAACCTATTTGGAATCTGTGTCTTCTTTTTTTCCATATTTCAGAAACCAGATTACTTGATTTTCATTTTTTTAATTACTGATATTCTAAAAATAAAAAAAAAAAGATAGTGTGTGTTCATTGAAAATATCCAAACAATCAACAGGTTTGTAAAATAGAACGAGAAAATCTGCCCTTATTCTTTTCACTCACCACTGCTAGGTGGAAGTACACCTCTTTAGACCTCTTCCATTAACAGATGGGTCAGATCAATACTACTTTGTACCCACCATTTTCTTCAATACCACTCCTTTTTCTATTTTCTTCCATTACTTCTTCCAGAGGATTGGGTGTAACTTACATGCTTATTTCTCAACCACTCTACTACTCTTTGCTGATGTTACTCAACAACAAAACAGAGTTTAGGTAGAAAATACCTGTGATTAAAAAAGGAATACTTAGAGAACGCTGCATACACCTATTAATTTCAATGCAGTAGAAAGTTCTTATTCTCTCCTTAACATAATGCCTGAGCTGACTAAAGAAACAAAATTTTAGAAGATTAAACAAACAAACAAACAATACCCAAAACAAGACAGAACAGATGAGAGTACACAAAAAGAAAAGTAATTCTTGGGCTAAAGTCCACATTTTAGGAAGATAATTCCTTAAGAAAAATAAACCAACATTTCAGTATTGTATGGATTACTATAGTGATATACTGGAAAAACCTTGGTTGCTAGAAAATGAAGATTTTTAAAATAAAGTATTTATGAACAACTGCAGAGAGACACCGCATTCCCCAGTCTCCCTGGCATCTAGATGTGGCAAACTAAGTTCTCATGAATGGAAAGTGACTACATGTGGTATATGGAACTTCCACATCATTTCCTTAAAAGAAAATCCATGTATTTCAGTTCCTCCCCCATTTGCCCACGGGCTGGAATGAAGATATGGTGCAGAGCTGATCTAGAAAGCCTCAAATATTGAACCTTGAGAAAAGGAACCTGGGGCAACCTTACATGACAAAACCTATCTCCTCCAGACAGCCTGCCTGCATCTGGATTGTTGCATGAGAGATAAAGTTTTATTTTGTTTGAACTATTCAAGTTTTTGGACCTTTTCATTACAGCAGCTTTGCCTATACCATGACTAACGTGTAAACCGGTACCTCCAAATGGAGAACTCCCCTAACCAAAACCTATTAGCTGAGCTGTGGGCAGTGAGAAAACAATGGTCTCTATTCAGTCATGGCCATATATATGGCAACACAGTTGCTTCTGACCAGAATGTGGAAGCTTGTTGGTTTTCTCTTGCTGCTTACTAAGCCAGTCTCAGATAAAATCAGGCAAGAACTAAAAATCAACTTGCTTGCAAACAGATAGAGGGATGAATACAGCTTCTCTAAAAGAGTACTCTCTGTCCATGGCCTAAATTAACCTAAATTAACCAGGAATCAGAAAATGTGAGGATTTTCAGGTTATGACTTGCTGCTCATCACAACTCTTCACTTCCTTGATTCCATTGCTCTTTGGAATCCAAATTCTCCTTTTTAAATCAGCCTTCTGCTATCCACTTAGCCTTTACAGTACTTTTAAATGGGAGCAACAGATGTGAACTAGTAGGTCCCCAAGGTTGAACAGAAATGAGCCAGTAGGAGATACCTAACCTTAAGATGGTAATTTACTTCGCTAGAAACCTACATTGGGGTGAAGCTATCTTAGGAAAGGTCACTGGACATCTCAATACCATTCAAGCCTTATCAGGAAAATGAGGCAGATAATTTTTTCCTTAGCAAGCTAAAATAGGTCAGTCACAAAATGCCAAAATAATTCTTAATTGAAGTAAAGCTGACCCTTGAACAACAATGGATGTTAGTAGTACTGACCCCCATACAGTCAAAAGGCCACATACAACTTTTAACTCTCTAAAAACTTAACTATGAAAAGCCTACTCTTGACCAGAGGCCTTACCAATAACAGTTGCTTAACACATATTTTGCAGGTTGTATGTATTATATACTGTATTCTTAAAATAAAGCTAGAGAAAAGGTTAAGAAAATCATAAGTGAGGGGCGCCTGGGTGGCTTAGTCGGTTAAGCGTCCGACTTTTGCTTAGGTCATGATCTCGTGGTTCGTGGGTTCGAGGCCCGCGTCGGGCTCTGTGCTGACTGCCAGCTCAGAGCCTGGAGCCTGTTTCAAAGTCTGTGACTCCCTCTCTCTCTGACCCTCCCCTGCTCACACTGTCTCTCTCTCCTAGAAATAAATAAATAAATAAACATTAAAAAAAAAATTAAACCTCATTTAAAAAAAAAGAAAATCATAAGTGAAAATACATTTACAGTACTGTATCGTAAAAATATATGTACAGGTGCACCTATGGAGCCCAACCCCATGTCAACCATACTATCACCCCCCCCCATTAAATCACATTCAGTTCTCTCCTCTTTATATAAAATGGGGCTCTCTGTACCTCTTCCTCAACAAGAAACACCATAGTGAATTTGTAAACCAAGTCTTGGCTAGCCCTGTTCAACTATATTAACCTGCAATTTAAATGCACCTTTAATGTTTAAATCTCAGACACTTTGCTCTCTTATAACATGGCTACAACATCCAAAATTAAGGCACAGACACAACAATAATGAAAGTAAGAAATAACTCTTTTAAGGTCAATTTTAACTTTAGACCAAGTTTATGCACTAATGGATACAGGCAATCTCTATTCACTATCTTCAAGACCTAAGAAGGTCATAACATGAAAAACAGGAAATCGTCCTCAGCATAAGATCAAAATATCAAAAATCAATAAGCTGTTCAGTTCATATATTTTTAACAGTGCTATATGGATCAATTCAAGGTCATAGGGATAAAATATTAATAACTGATAAATAGAGCTAACTCATTGTGTCTCAAGCCTACAAACCTGTATATTTTTTATTAATATTCCTGTTCCTGGGGCTCCTGTGTGGTTCAGTTGGCTAAGCATATGACTTTGGCTGATATCATGATCTTGCGGTTTGTTAGTTTGAGCCCCACATCTGGCTCTGCACTGACACTGTGGAGCCTGCTTGGGATTCTCTCTCTCCCCCTTTATCTCTGCTCCTCCCCCACCTTTGCTCATGTGGACGTGCGTTCTCTCTTTCTCAATAAATTAAAAAGAGGTTCCTCCCAATTTTAGCCTTAAATTCTTTTTAAAAAATTTTTTTAAATGTTTTATTTCTAGGAGAGAGAGAGAGAAAGACAGCGTGAGCAGGGGAGGGTCAGAGAGAGAGGGAGTCACAGACTCTGAAACAGGCTCCAGGCTCTGAGCTGGCAGTCAGCACAGAGCCCGACGCGGGGCTCGAACCCACGAACCGCGAGATCATGACCTAAGCGAAAGTCGGACGCTTAACCGACTAAGCCACCCAGGCGCCCCTAGCCTTAAATTCTTAATATTATCTATTATTGATCTTAAGGAGCTTGAGAGAAAAAAAGTGATTATTTTTAATCTGAATATTGCATTGTTTTGATAAATTATGTTCATGCATATTAATTAGCTATTAATATTTGAAGCTTGGCCACACTTTAAATGGTGATTTAAAAAATTATTCTCCATCACTATTATGTTCCTTTTATTCCTCAAACATAAAGTTTTTTTTTTCAAGAATGGTGATTTTTTTTTTCCTAGAAAGTTGTTAAATGTCCATTCTCAGAGACAAATGTTAGTTCTATCAACAGTCTCTGATTGATTTCCTTCAGCAGTACATCTGACAACATCCTTGTTATTTAGCTTGTTGGTGAATAAGAATCCTGACCACATGCCCAATATCAGAACTGAAAAGTCATATGCAAGCCGAATGAAAGTGATGCTGATAAAATGAGGTGTCACTATTTGTCAGGTTAGATTGTGCCTCTGCTCGTTACCAGATCCCACAAGAAGTAATATCACTTTGTTCTATTATATTGTTATTTTTGAAATGCTTTTGTATGGTGAGGAGTCAACATTAATTTGGATAATAGAGATCTATTGTAATTTTAAGATGAACTGCCTTGGTATCATAAAGCAACTTTGTTCCAAATAGGAAAGAGTATCCTTATTGCCAGAACAGTACACTGAATGAAAACTGTAGGTGCACAATAAATAATAAATTTCAATGACTATGAGAATGATAAATACATTGGAACTAGAGGCACAATTGCTCTCAACTACCTTCTAGGGACTTATGATAAACTCATTAGAAAATCACATTTTTCTACAATATGTAATACTGTGCAGTACTAATGTTTGTTTTATTTATGTTGAATTTAGGACATTATAAATACATGGCTCAAGGCTCAAGGTGGAAACAAGATAATTTAGTCTAACTCCCTTACTTTGCATTGACAAAAACAGATCCCAGAGGATATAAATGATTCTCACATCAAAAATTTGAACCATAACCATAACTTGGCTAAGTTTTCTTTGATCAACCATCCTGTCTTCTTATTCTTAATTGCTTTGAATCTTTGTGTTTACTCTTTTGACACCTGAGACATGCAAAAAGGCAAAGGGATAGTTAAGAAAAATACTAGAAGATGCATTATCTACAACCATTCACGATATACTAAATTAGCTACCTAACTATTCCATCCACTTTCAGATATTTAATGTATCCAACATTATGGTGCACTTATGTCAAAGGAACATTAACTTCATTCTCCTTTCCCCAAGGCAGCCTGAATAGGGAATAAACAAAAGTGCACTTGAGAAGAGGGTGTGATACTTTTTAAAAGCAATCTTATCTCTGCATTAGTACTTAAATTGCTAAGCCGCTGGATTGCTTTTCCAATTTACTAGGCTTGTGGGTTTTCTACAACACTCATGCAGAGTATACATCCTGGAGACATTGCATTTTATTCAACTTTTCCAAAGGGAATTTATATAATAATTCAACTGATCCATTCTGTGACTCACTTAGCTAGCTTGGATCAGTGGATTACAGGGAATTTAGGCCTAAGTCTAGATGAAAGTCTGTTTATGTTTTGGCACACAGATAATGGATTATTCTTTAGGGGAGGGAATAAAGGAGGAAGATTTTTGCAGGTGATGCAACCAACATGATTTGATAAATTGTGGACATTAAAAAAACTACACATTCTTCAAAAAATAAAGTGCCTTTAGGTTAAGAGTTTTTATAGAAAACTCATTGACTAGTTGAAGATCAGAAAATTGAGTAATAATCAAGCATAATTTGTATAACTAAATATGAGTTAGAGAATAGTGTCAGGGAATATAAGCTATACTTTACTCATTATCGTTAACTCCTGAGTTACAAGGAACTCATTCTAGTGTTTTTGGAATATGCAGATCCCGACTTCTTTTTCTTCCCACACATGATAAGTTTTCTTTCCATTTATGATATGACTTCCAGAAAAAGGTGGGCATTTGTAGTTCATATTGATTAATCAAACTCTGAATTACTGGTCTCATTTGTGGGCTATAAACAGGGTAGAACTTGGTCAATGAGTGTAAGCTTTTTGAAATGAGGAAAATTATATTTTATTTTTAAATACTGCTAACACCATAAAACACAGCAGACAATAAATGTTAAATACAATTCTTGTTAGGCAATATCCATAGTATTATTTTCTGTGGCAACAATTTAGATATTCCATATGGCATCATGTTCCTGAAATGGAACTCCATGTAATATACCATCTACTAATACTGAAATGAGAAACACGAGAATTTGAACCAACTTCCATAAGCCCCAAATATTTTTTCAAATCCATTAGCATTTATAGAGGAAAATATAGGCCTATTATATGTCAATATGTTGGTTTATCTGTGTTTAAAATTAATTTAAAAGTTTATGTAGCAAACTAGGGCAATATGTGCCTCAGGGAAGGAAGGGAGTAAAGACGTGAATCCTGGCAATTTATACATCTTGTCTCTGTGACTATCCCCATTCATTACCCTGCTGGATTGTCAGTTTCACCTTTTTATAATGATATGGCCATTTTCACTCCTAAGTACACACACACTAAATTATTTCAGAAAAATTAAATGTCTTTGTTTAAACATTTCAGGGCTTAGGCTAAGATTGAAAACACAGATTGCCAATTTTCTTCACCTTTCACAAATCTTCCTTTCTCCTTCTAATCTGTAATTAAAGTGATAATGCCTACATTTTATAGTGCAATGACATCCTCCTTCTAATATACCCTGAATGAATTTGTCTTATCTAGAAACTTAGCCAAAAAGAGTAAGTGAATTCTTGAATATTTACTCACTGTAAGTTTAAACTTTATAGTAACTATTAGTTTACCATTCTTCTTGTTGTTATTATTATTATAATTGTTAATTCCAGAATAGATTGCAGGTAGGAGATAATTATCTTCTATGCTTTATTTATAAATTCACATAATAAATGTTTAGTACTGCCTTTCTGGTTTGCAACAAAGGATTATACAGAGTATAAATGAGGATATAATGTAAATAAAACAAAGCTTCCAATCTCCAGGAGTTTTTAATATAATCAAAGAGAAACACAGAGAGATACTATTAACATTGGATCAAGGTGATCAGTCATACTAAAGAAGATAAAATGATATGTTGTGGAGGTGAGAAGTGGATTCAATCTGAACTAACCGAGTAGTTTCAGGGAAGGATGTGAATACAGTGGCTCATGAACTACATCCAGAACTGAAAGACAGCTTTCTTTTGAGAAACTTAGATGATATTCCAGTGATTTGGAAAAAAGGTTTTGGAATTGACCCACGCAGGAATTCCTTTTCCATCTCTAGTAGTTGTCTGCTTTCATAAGTAACAAATTCAGTGAGGGTAAGGAACTATGCTTTTCTCACCCCTGGGGTATGGCTCTAACTACACCTTACTCTTAACTCTTCACAACCCCACCTGCTGCTTCAAGTGCATGATTCTGTTTTGCATATGACTCACTAAATCTGAAGCCTGCTCTTGCATACCTGATACTATGTCTGGCAATCTCTACATAGCTCTATATCATGGGAAAGGCAAGACAGACCTGAAAGTACAGAATGGATCCTTATGAGGACCTGAAAGAACATTCTAGGCAGTGGAAACTGCACAACCACTGGCCCCAAGTTAATAGGAAACATTTTAAAAGCTGTGGGTATTCTATCAGCTGAGGAGGATCTCCATTCCAATTATGCTTTCTGGAATTGGGAAGATAACCACAGATGGGTTTGGAGCTACTATGAGACAGATCTGAGCTAAACTTCCATTGATCTTCCATTGCTCTCCTGACCTCTATAAGCCCTTACTCTGACTAATGGGTCAAAGTAACATTTTGGAATTAATGTCAGTTCAGAGCCAAGTGTCTAGCAGTCCTCAGGCATTCTGCTTATTTCCTTTTCCCTAATGCAATTACTCTGATAAAAGGCCATAGGTTCCTTAGGTGAAGGCCAGGAGAACAATTATCAGTATAATGTTTGGTAGTAGATGGGGTCCTTCCTCAAGGGGACCACACCTCTCTTTTGTTCAAGGGGTTTGGGAAGTGTAAACTATGGTAGATATAGGAGAATGATAACAATTTTTACCACAAGGAAAATGGACTTCAAATATTCTAGTTACCTTGAGTTCAGGGCAAGGAGGATAAGCTCCATTCTGGAGCCAACTGGGGGAAGTTGCAGAGTTCTTGAAAATGAAATTTCATCATTAAGAATATGAGGCAAGATATTTTTTCTAAAAGTATCCATCCTGAAACATTAGAGAAAAATGAATATAAACAATAAGATCAATTACAAAGCTAGGGCAATCATAATATGAATTGACAAGGATAATGGTAGTAGGAAAGGAGATTAGGCTTGAAGAAGGGACAGAAAGGACTTTGTAACCTTGGCTGAAGAAAATTGGATAAAGAGGTGGAGGGAGATAAAAGAGGTTTTAAATAAGCCTGGATATTAGATGATTGTCAGAACCTTTAATAAACCTAGTACATATAATAGAGCAAAAATAACAGAACAGTTCAAGGGTTTAGATATTAATTTATCTCTAAAGTTGTTGTTAAGCTAAGGTATATGATATCCAGGTGGATAGTTCGACATTCATTTAGAAACATTCGTCTAGATCAGGAGGAAGGAGTAAGCATCTGGGCTTCTGAAATGATAACTCCCTGCACAACAGTGGGAATGAGTAAATCCTCCCCCCCCACCAAAAAAAAAAAAAAAAAAAAAAAAAAAGCAGAGAGAAAATGGAAATGAGGCAAAACCCAGAGGACACCTAACTTTAGGAAAGCAAGATGGCAAGATGAAGGAAATCCATGAAGGAATCAGAAAACTATTAATCAGAGAAACCAGAGGACGATGAATAAAGTACAGCAGGCCATCAATAAGGAGAGGAAAAAAGAGGGCAATTAACAGTTTCAAATATGACAGCCTGAAGAAGTATAAGGGAAGTTAAGAATATGTGTATCTTCTCTAGAATAGGATGGGGAGTACCAAGGTTTAGAGTTCAGTGTATATAGTAAATGGATGATGAATAAAATGAAGTGGGAAATATATGCTGTCATTTGCAAAATTCAGGAAATAAAAACGAAATTATGTATCTAGAAGAAAACTGAGTGAAGTCTTGTTTGATACATAAGGGTCTTGAGTGTGTTTACAGTTTCTGCAGAATGATCTAGTAAATAACCAAAACCTGAAAATGCTGAATATAAAGGAGAAAATACGGAACTTATCTCCTAAAGCAATGATGGGAAAAAAACAGAACAATGAATGCAGGTTTAGGGGCTAAATCTGGAAAACAAAAGTCTCTTTCTCTGAACCAGAAGAAGAAAGGAAAGGACAAGTCAAGATACAGAACAATGCTCATTTGGAGAATAGGCAAGTTTTATTTTAGGATTTTATTTTATTTTATTTGTTCCAAAAAGTAACAAATCAGGCCACCTGCTCAGAATGTGTGAGAAGGGATGAAGAGAGTTGGATTGGGAAATAAGTAGAGTTGAAAATTTTGGGATTTGAATCAAAATGATGTGACCAAATGATGTGACCCATCTAGTAGATCATTAAACCTGTTGAATCAAGACTTCAAGTCTGTTAATTCTCCTCTCATGGCCCTGTTGGTTTTCACATGTGTTAAGGGGATATTCACAACACAATACATTCACAATACATATTCACAATACAAGGAAGAGGAGATATCAGGACCAGAAGCTGCTAATACTGTGTGTAAGGAAAAGGGCATGAGAGATGACAGAAACTGAAGGGAAAGAATTGTGGTTATTGCTGTTGTTTTATCAAATGGTATTCTTCTAAGTTTCATCAAGCAGAGAGCAATATGAAAGTAGTGCACTCTAATAATTTATACTGTGACAAGAGGTCAAAAAAAGAAGCATGAGTTCATTTTAGGAAATAACTAAGAATAGTGCCTTGTACTCTATAGTAATACATTTTTTAAGTAAAACCTAGTGATAAGGATGGTATAACAAGAGAAATGAAATCATTAATAAGAGAAGAATATGAAAGAATAAGATGGCAAAACATTTTAAATTAACAATTCATTGACATTCATTAAAATAATGGTTTGGATGGTCAAGAAAAGAATTTTTTTTTTGGTACAGAGCAAAGCTTGTCATTCTCAAGCTGTGGCAAGTGGCTCTACTGTAAGGTCCACTATTACAGCTCCCTAAATAATTGTTATTTACATCTATAATTTAGAATCCGCTGAGGTGCAGAGTTTTAGCAAGAGTACACTTATGTTAAACACTGTGAGTTCAACCAACAGCATAGCAAGAATGAAAGAGGACATTTTTTTATGTTTTGTGGCTTGCTTATAGCTACAGTATATTCTACAGGGCTTAGCTTATTTACCCCCCTTAGCAGACACTATTCAGATTAAATTAGAATACATCGTTCCCTTATCTTTTTACTTTCTGTCCTTTTCAGCTAAAGCCTAAAGAACACAACGTTGTAAGTAGAAAGGGGCAAAAAAATAATCAAAGCTTTTAAAAGCTACAGAGAGAGGAAAAAACCCCTGCAATACCTTTTCACTTTATATCCAACATAAGCAAAATATAGCAAGTAATGATGTGGATGCCATAAAGATTTTATTATCATTTTATTGGGATGAACACCCTATCTTACTCATATTTTTACCTATATAGTTCATTTATCCCAAACTTTTAGTAATAAAGTTAATGGCATTCCACACTTAACATCCTTGCACTATTTTATGCTTTAGGCATATATGTGTATGAAATGGGAAAATATAACAATCGAAGGGTAAACAGAACTCAATATTATACTAAGTTACCTAATGATAAATTAATAGGTACACAGTTCATTATACTTAATCAGTAAATGAAATATTAATTCACTATTGACTTTCATCACATTTTTCCTCAGCTTTGCTTCCACCAATACTAGTTCTTTAAGATCAACCATAATTGAAAATATATCTAACTTTATTAAGCACCAAATTTTTGTACTATGCCTGGTACGCTATGCTTCTTTATTGTATCTAAATTCTCCTAACACTTTTAAAACCATGAGTTGCTTTTATTATTTTATGGAGAGGCTATAACTTGCATAAGGTCTGAGGAGTAACCTTATAGAGATTCAAATTTTGGACTTTCTCGCTCCTAAGTGTGTTTTCCACTAGTAACACGCTAGGTAGAAAAGGATATTTAAATACTTTGAAACTCAATGAACTTTGTCTACCCACTGAGACACAGTTCAATAAAAAAGGAACTAGTAAAGTTAATCCATCAACATCTGCTTGGATTCTGGAGAAATCACAAAAAATGAACAGGCAGATAAGTAAATTAGAGCTTTGCCCAAACACACACTTAAGTTAAAGAGAAGGAATAATTTTAAAAACAACGTAATTGGCATTTATAGAAAAAATAAATGATGCAAGATTAGACATGGTAAAAACATAGAAATATTAGCTTTGTACAAACAGAATTATGAGCATTCTGATAATATTTAAAACTTAATCAAGAATTGCTTAATTTAAAAATACAGACAAATGTTCTTGATGAATATAGATACAATAAATCCTCACCAAAATATTAGCAAACCAAATTCAACAGTACATTATTAGTACATAATGAAGTGGGATTTATTCCAGGGATGCAAGGATGGTTCGTCTGAAAAATCAGTCAATATAATATATCACATTAACAAAATAGAAGATAAAAATCATAGGATATTCTCAGGTCCAGAAAAAGCATCTGAGAAAACTCAACATTCACTTCTTTTTTTAAAATAAAAACTGTCAGCAAAGCAACAGATGGTATTTCAACACAGTAAAGGCCATATATGACAAAGTCACAGCTAATATCATACTCAATGGCGAAAAGCTGAAAGCTTTTCCTCTAAGATCAAGTGTAAGACAAGAATGCCCACTTTCACCACTTTTATGCAATATTGTATTAGGGTCCTAACTAGAGAAATTAGGCAAGAAAAATAACTAATGTTAACCCAATTGGAAAGGAATAAGTAAAACAGCCCTTAACTGCAGATGACACAAAACACTAAGACATTAATGAAAGAAAGTGAAGACAATAATACATGCAAAGATATTTTGTTCTCATGGATTGAAAAAATCAATACTGTTAAAATGCCCATACTATCCAAAACAATCTATAGATTCATTGCAATTCCTGTGCAAATTTCAATGACATTTTTCACAGAAATGTAACAGTTTTAAAATTTGTATGAAACCATAAAAAATCCCATATAGCCAAACAAACCTTCAGAAAGAAGAACAAAGCCCAACACATCACACTCCCTGATTTTAAACTATATTACACAGCAACGGTAATTAAAACAGTATGGTTTTGGCATAAAAAGAGATAGATCAAAAGAGACCCTAGAAATAAACTCACACATATATAATCATTAATTCACGACAATGGTGCCAAGAATATGCAATAGGAAAATGATAGTTTCATCAGTAAATGGACAATAGAGTTCATAAAACTGCTAGAAGGAAAACATAGCCAGTAAGTTCCTTGATATAGATCTGGGAGATGATCCTTTTTAATCTGATACCAAAAGCAACAAAAGCAAAAATAATTAGGTGGGACTACATCAAACTCCAAAGGTTTTGCACAACAAAACAAACATCAAAAAAATGAAAAGGCAACTTACTGAATGGGAGAAAATATTTGCAAATCATGTATCTGATATGGAACTAATATCCAAAATATTTTTAAAAGTGTGTACAACTCAATAAGAAAACAAATTAAAAAAAAAAAGAAAATTCCAATTAAAAAATGAGCAGAATATTCAAATAGACACTTCTCCAAAAACATATACAAATGGCTAATAGGCACATAAAAACATGTTCTACATTACTAATGATCAAGGAAATGAAACAACTNTTAATTTAGTTATGTCAGCAAAATTTTTCTACAAAGAGTTAGATAGTAAACATGTTGGCTTTAGGATTGTGGTCTTTGATGCAACTGCTCACATCTGTTGTTGCAGGATACAAGTAGCCATAGACACCGTGATAGGCATGGCTGTGCTCAAAGAAAATTTTATTAAAAAATTTTATTACAAAAATAGGGCCAGATTTTGCCCAGAGGCTATAACTTGCCCACTTTTGATTTAGTGGATAGAGAATAGAAAAAAAAAAATAAAATAAAAATAAAAAATGGGCAGAATATTCAAATAGACACTTCTCCAAAAACATACACAAATGGCTAATAGGCACATAAAACATGTTCTACATTACTAATGATCAAGGAAATGAAAATCAAAACCACTATGAGATACTACCTCACACTTGTTAGTAGGGCTATTGTCAAAATGACTAGTTAAAACAAGTGTTGGTGAGGATATGGAGAAAAGGGAACCCTCACATGTTTTTGGTGGGACTGTAAAGTGGTTCAACCACTATGGAAAGCAGTAAGAAGTTTCCTCAAAATATTAAAAATAAAATCACCATATGATTCAGCAATTCCACTTCTGGGTATTTATCTGAAGTAAAGAAAAAACACTAACTTGAAAAGGCGTATGTATACTCATGTTCATTGCAGCACCTAAGTGTCCACAGATGGATGAACGAAGAAAATGTGATGCATATATACAATGGATATTGTTCAGCCATAAAGAATGAAATCTTGTCATTTCTAATAACACAGACCTCAAGGGAATTATGCTAAGTGAAATAAGAAGTAGACAAATTCTGTATAATCTTACTCATGTGATCAATTTAAAAACAAGCTCACAGATAGAGAGAATGGACTGGTGACTACCAGGGTTGGGAGGTGAAAGAAATAATGAGTTAGTTTTTTTTTTTTTAATTAAAATATTTAATTAAAAAATAAAAAAACATAAATAATAGAATTGCATAATTTAAATCTGAAAGACTGAATTATGGATAATTAGGAATCTCCTAGCAGCTTAACTGGCAGACAAATATATCCACTATTCTTTATTCATATTTGTATTGAATTATTTGTAGTTTCCCAGTATGAGTACCTTTCCTTTAAAAAGTGGCTATCTTAGGGGTTCCTGGGTTGCTCAATTGGTTAAGCATCTGCCTTAGGCTCAGGTCATGATCTCATGGTTCATGAGTTCAAGCCACATGTCGGGTTCTGTGCTGAAAGCTCAGACTCTGGAGGCTGCTTTGGGTTCTGTGTGTGTCTCTCTCTCTGTCCTTCTCCCACTCGCACTCTGTCTCTCTCTCAAAAACATTAACAATAAAAGTGACTATCTTATAAAGTTCTCACCCTTTCTTTGCTTTTGTTTTCTTACACATCTCACTGATTAAAAATAAATTTCAGAAATAAAAGCATGTTGAAAGAAATTTACTTAACATTAAGGTCTTGGCATCATTATTAACAATTAGAGTTCAGAAAAAGTTGTCTTAATTTGCTTTAATCACCCTATCCACTAATACCTATCATTTTTATTTTATTTTTTTTAATGTTTTATTTACTTCTAGGAGAGAGAGAGACAGCGTGAGCAGGGGAGGGTCAGAGAGAGAGGGAGTCACAGACTCTGAAACAGGCTCCAGGCTCTGAGCTGGCAGTCAGCACAGAGCCCGACGCGGGGCTCGAACCCACGAACCACGAGATCATGACCTAAGCGAAAGTCGGATGCTTAACCGACTAAGCCACCCAGGCGCCCCAATACCTATCATTTTTAGATAAATAAGATCAAAATACCTTGAGAATCAGAGAATAAGCAATTTACATATAATTAAATATTAAATCTACTTAGTTATCATAAATAAAACTTCTTAAAGAAGTATATTTGATTGATTAAATATCTGATCACCTGATTATCCATAATCATCACATTCCTAAATACAGGCAATTTAGAAGACAATTTGCTAACACATATATATAGATAGATAGATAGATAGATACACACACACACACATACATACATATGTATATATATCTATTTACACACACACACACACACATATATATTCCATTTTGAGGACATTGTTATATAAGGAGAATTTCAATACTTGTTTGAAAAATGATTAGGGAAGAAAAATTTTGCCCAGAAATAACTACCTAATTCATGAGTTACCATTTTTGTTTTGAAATAATGAAAATAAATATGAAAAATATTTGCTTTTGAATTAATTTTCAAGATACCCAGTTACTATATTTTTGCTTTTATGTCTGATTCTTTCTGGGTTCATAATAATTTCTTAAAGCATCAAAAATATAAACTGGATTACTTTTCATATTTGAACAAGTAAAACCAACTCCTGTAGTAAAGTAATTCACTTTTAGATAATAAGTAATAGAAAAAGAAAATAGGGGACTACTACCATAGGAAAGACTGGTTAGACTCTGCTCTGAGAATATATTTGGTATGTGTTGAGCCTGCATATGAATTCTTTCAGAGTAGGTCATTTTTACTTGGGAAACTAAATAGTCTTTAGCCTGAACTATTAGAAGTTCACCTTGGTTAAAAAAATGTCTTACGGGTTAATTTTGGAAGGGTCACTGGGATATCAGTTTCCTGGTAGAGGCTTGGTCTGCATTTATGCAAGCACTATAGGAGGTAAAACTTTTTCTTTGGCAGCCTCTCATCTTCTGTTGTAGCTTTAGTCAAAGTGAATGATAGAGGAACCAATGATGATTGTCCAAATTTGTGCCTGATATTAGTCTAGTTGTTTATTCCTCACAATATCCCACATACATTTATTCATTATCCAGGCATTAGACAAGCATTTTTGAAAACATACCAGTTACCCAGAACAATGCAGGGTGTTAAAGACACAAAACTAAATATTCAACACATGCTTCCTACCTAAGGATCTCCCATTCTAATATATGTACAAATAAAAATGTAACTAAATAAAGAGAGAAACTTTAAGTACATGGTAAAGTTGGAGTATTAAGGAAGGACTGATATCATATTTCATGGCACTTATAAATGTCAAAATAACCTTTTAAAAAAATACTTATTTTGAGAGAGAGTGAGAGAGAGAGAGAGAGAGAGAATCCCATGCAGGCTTTGAGCTGTCAGTGCAATGTCCAACTCAGGGCTCGATTTGCTAACAGTGAGATCATGACCTGAGTGGAAATCAAGAGCCCAACTTAACAGACTGAGCCATCCAGGTACCTCTCAAAATAATCTTGCACACATTTTCTCATGAGAATTAAAAATAGTTTTGAAATAAAAGATCATTACACATGCGACTATTTAAAAAAGGAAGTTCAGATACTATTGTAAGAAATTTAGTATATGTCTATTTCTACCCGAGATAGAGATAAATTGCTACAATGTCTCAAAAAAGGGGAGCTTATTTCTAGCTTATGTTAAAACTTGAAAATTAAGGAAGACTCTGAACAGATAGGTTTTGGGAAGGCTTTAGAAGGATGAGAAAAGTACATAATCAGAAAGAAGAGAAAGCAATTCCAGTAGAGAAAAGAAAATGTAGATTATAACTCATATTTGAAAAACAAAATTACTATCTCGTGAAACTGCAAAATATCCCTAAAATGTCAGGTAAAGATTATTTGGGTCTGGGAGGGAGGGATTGATCACATAGATAATTATAGAAAAGTGGGCCAAAATTTTAGCTTCTGTAATGTCCTTATTATTTGATGTAACAATGCCCTGTGTACTATATAATGGAAATCTATTTTAAGCAACATTAAAGTATTATACCAGAACAAGTTGGACTGAGACTCCCATTTTAATGCTGAAGATATTCACAGTGACTAATAATTCAAAGAATTTTTTTAAGTTAGTAGGCCAGTAAATGCCAAAGTAACAAATATTAACTAGTCTGGCCTGAACTTTATTTCCTGTTCTTTGATGTTATCACTTTTTTTTTCTCATTTTGTAACCAAGGGCTATTTTGAAGGGCATGTGAGATTAGGCATACCCAACAATAAGGGAGAAATTAAGAACACAATTCTTCCAATTTAATGTTTCACATATGTTGTTACAGATGGTATTTTAAAACATTTTAACAATATTTTTTAAAAAGTAGTTTCAGTCTAGTAGTTTGATTCTGAAACACACATTAACCCTCAATCATTTAAAGGAAGTTGATTTAAATACAAATTAAGCTCTTTTTTCTTCTAGTATCCTTAATAATATCCCTTGTATACACACATGCATGTGTCCTCACACACATCTTCAAGTGCCTAATATGAGATAAAATGACTGAATTTATACAATTAATTATAGGTATACATAAGTACCTTTAAAATATAGGCACTATATTTTGTAGGACATGTAACTTGCAAAATTATATGTTACCTAAATGGAAAAAGAAACAGTGAAAAATAGTCATTGACTATCTGTGAAAGAAAAGAATTAGAAAGCATCTTTCCCAGTGCTTTATAAACTATGATAAAATAGAAATTTTAAAATGTTTATAGTGGTATTTTAAAATGTATTATAAAAATATAGTTACACCTTTAATGTGACATATGCCATTATTTTACCATTATTTTAAAATAAATGTATTTAAACAAAAACATTTACAAATGCATTATACCAGTAGTAGTATGTAAATATAGCAAAAATAGTAATGTGATATGTGAAAGAAATAAATTCAAGAAACACTTATAGTTCATATAGGGACTCTGGAATCCAAATAAATATAAGATCTGCTCATGTTAAAACAGTAATAGCCATTTGGTTCAACCAGATGATTGGGGAAATATTTTCTTATAATAGAGAACCTAAACACTCACCTATTATGTTCTTTATTCCAACTCAGGATGTAAGATTTGGGTGGTAAATTTAAAAGACATGTGTCTCTATAAATCTCTAATCATATGTGTAGCTGGAATACTGATTATTGATGGTATTCAAAGTTTAGGGTTTTTTAATAGATATTCTCAACTTTAAAAGTAGCAGCCTAAGCCAGACTTCATAGGATGAATAAAGAAAATTTTAGGTTTATCTCAGATTATTTTGGGATGAGAAGATTATTCAAATATTTGAATAAGAACACTCAAGAAAGAATAAGAGGACTTGTTTCATTTGGTTGGTTTTCTTTTGCTTTGTTTTGGTTTTTATGGTATATGCCTAGAAGAATTATTACGACAGGTATGACCTATACTAGCAGAACAAATATTCCATGAAGTCAAGGACTATATTTGCAATGTTTACTACTCCTCTTCACTGAGACCTGTTCTTAGAATATGGTCATTTTTAATACGTCTCTTATAAGCTAACAGGTGGGAAATGAAATCATTAAGGAAATAATTATTTCAATGATTAGAACACTCTAAAGGTGGATTGAGCTGCCCTGGGGAGTAATGATTTCCATATCTGGAGGACTTCTCAGGACTTGATGCAATGGAAAGGATCCAAGCACCTGAATGACATCCATACAGATTCCCTCTACCTCTTAACCCATGAGATTCTAGGATTATTTTCCCATGAAAACCTGGGACATACTACATCTTACAAAATTTAATGGCATCATTTAATAACATACTTTAGCCATGAATGAAACTGTAGTTTTGTAACTTTAAAGAATCAAGTGTTTTCAAAGCATGATTAACATAACCTCCTGGCAGTATATAAGTAGTCCTTTAGTAAATCTTCATTGTTATACTCCTTATACAGCTAGTTAAATCAAAGTAGGAAACAACTACAAGTCTTCTGACTTCCCAGCCTTATGCATAATGATTTCCAGGATCTTACAGTTTATCCCTCATAGCCCCCATATTGAAAATGAAGTTTCTGTCCAGGCTACCAAGTATAGAAACTCAAAAGTTCCTTAGTACTAATAACATATATAAAAGGGGGAAAGATAGAACATCTATTCAAATGATTAGCTGAATGAAAAGAACTCTTAAAAAAAAATCAGTCACTACTCACCATCTTTGCTAGAAGAAAATCTCCCAGAGTACAAAGAATGGCTATATCAGAAGTGACTGGATATTCTATTACCTCTTATATATGTATGTACCCAAAGGCTTAGGCACTGGTACTTGATATGGAATTCATAAATGGAATATTAGAAATGTTCCCAACTTAAACATACTCAAAAGTTATGGTAGAAAAATGAAAAATTCCAAAACTAAAAATATTTCATTTTGGAACTCAAATTCATTTACTTCAATGCCCTATTGACTGATGTAATTTTAGATTATAACAGGAAGAACAAAGCACACCCTGCCTAAAGAAGTAATAAGTAAGGAACATTTGAAATGGAAGCCCTGGAGACAGGAAAGAACTTGGGTTAAGGTTTCTGTGTATGTGCAAAAGTACCCATAAGTAAAATGAACCAGTGCATTGAAATGTAATTCTGTAATTCCCAGGGCAACATTTTGGGGAACTAAGTTTGCAAGCAATCTGTTTGTGATACATGTTGGTGTGAGTTTCCAGAGAACCCAGATCAGCCCCATGAGATCCTTTTTATGGTGTAGTCATGAAATAATGTAGGTTATTAACTATGAAGCTATATATATATATTTTTTTTTAATCAGCGATGTTCTGAATATTAAGTAGAAACAAAACTATTTTGGACCTATCTATACATAGGTCATATTTTTTTCCCTTACATGGATGCCATTTTATTTACTTCTCCTATTCCCAAATATAGCTGTAAACAATTCCTGTACCAGCTATCCCAGTACAAGAAGAACAGATTCAGAGAATAATAACTCATTGAAATTGAGGCAGTTACAGTCATATTTGTTCTCCCCAAGCTGGCAGTTTCATTCTCTATACACAGGTGCATTTATCACATTCACAGCCATAGTAAAATGAAATCATCAACTAAAGGGACTCTGACTCCCTCATTTTCCTCCCAGAGAGTGAGCCAATGAACATTTCAAGTATTTAAGAAGAGGATGTCCAGACTCGATGTGTTTGAAGGAAAGCCAAAAGACCAGAGAAGTTGATGATCAGTTTCAAGGTATTCCATAGTACATTCAGACTTAAGGGCATTATGCATCCTGAAAGACTGGATTTATATGGCATATATGAGCTGATAAACCCAAACCTGGGGGGTGGGAGTGAGAGAATAGATTAGCATAAATAAATCTTTGGAAAAGACTTTACATTTCAATTACAGTCTCACTCAGTGTGCACCTCTTGCTTAGTTTCAGTCTTCATGCGTCTTTCCTTACCCCAAACAAGCTAAACTAATGAATAACTTGTTGTGTTATTTTAATATAGTTCTCAACTCATGTTTTTAATACACATTTTGTTTTTATGTGCACAATCATCATCATCTCCTCTACATAAGCTTTACATTGATTGACTCTCTTGGACAAGCAATTAGACTTTAACATGGAGTTGAATTTAGTCATTTTCTTCCTCTACAACTTGTTGCTGTTTACTTAAATATATTAAGCCTGTGGGAAAAACAAATCAGGTTTTATAGTCAGCTGTTCCTCTTCCTCTCTATTGTTTCCATTTCAGGAACAGGAATCATTTGACCTTGTCAGATTCCTTTGGTTTTGAATAAGAGTGTTCAAGATATTATGGCTAGGAAACCTCAATTACTGTCCACAACTCCAACAATTAGAAATGTCAAAAATTTTAAAAACTGTTATTTCTAGGCACTTATTTAGACCTGCTATTTATGTAATACGTACCTGAACAGTTTTTGAAAGGTAAAATAAAATATATTGCAAGGATGTCCTAAGGAACGACCTGACCATTTTTCTGCCGTAGATGATAAACTATACAAAGGTAATTTCTTGGATGTCACAAAACCACAACTTTGCAAAGCATTATCTATTTATAATAGAAGCAAAATTACATGATCTCTACATGCTAAGATTTATTTACTGTGCATTTTTATCCTTACACCAACATTTTAGAGTATTCTGGCACAGACTGAGAAATATCAGAATTTGCAAATTAATTTGATATCTACTGATAATAGCCCATGTATGTGAGGACAAACCTGAGTTTTCACAAACTAAAAAATTTCCCATGCTCTAGCATTCCCTGAATGATACCAACAAATTCCTAGGCCCTTTGAAAGACCATATAAAAATAAATGGGAACATCAAGAGTGGTAAGAACACTCCTTGTGCATAATAAATTCACTTCTTCTATCATGAATTCTCTAAACATAAAGTCAACCTTAAATACAACATACTATACAATGCACAAAACTTCACTACCAAACAAACATCACTGACTTTTGAAAAGACATTTGTTGTTTATACTAAAGTCACTGAAGTTTCACAGATAAAGAGAAAGAATTGCTCTCCAGTTCTCAATGATGCTTATCAAAATGGGAGAAGGCAGTGGTTACACATTGAAATGTGAAAAGATTAGCCTTTGGGCTCCCAGAGCAGAGATAAACTCATCAGGAATTACTGCTTATTGGTTATTGGGATGCTTCTGCTCAAATGTAAGTGTATCTCCTATGAAATACACCAGGTAGTCTAATGAATGCATACCTGTCACATAAAACTGCTTGAGAACTGATAATGGTCATGGGATGTAGGATATTCAAGTCTCATACAAGCATTATATGCAAATAAGGCTTTTTATTTTCCAAGTTGCAGCACTCTCTATGAACTTTCAGAAACCTGTGTCTTCTCTCTACTGAAACCTCTCACTTATCTCCCTAAGAATGCTCCCAAAAATGTAAAAGATTTCTACTGATTATGATAATCTCCAAACTCTAGCTCATCTACTTCCACGTGAACTGTTCAAAAGCAATATTTACCCTATCTAATATGCTTTAAGCTCTCCAAATAACTTTTCCCATCACATTTCTTTTTTTGTTTGTTTTTAATTTTTTAAAAATGTTTTATTTCTGAGAGAGAGGGAGAGAGACAGACAGACAGACAAACAGACAGACACCGTGAGCAGGGGAGGGTCAGAGAGAGAGGGAGACACAGAATCTGAAACAGTCTCCAGGCTCTGAGCTGGCTGTCAGCACAGAGCGGGACACAGGGCTCCAACCCATGAACTGTGAGATCATGACCTGAGCGGAAGTTGGATGCTTAACCGACTGAGCCACCCAGGCACACCTACCCCCCATCGCATTTCTTGAGTTATGGTTTTATTTTTTCTGATACATGCGTATATTGACTACCTGATGTTTTTTACATCAAAGCACCCATGTGGGTGGGTGGATGTAGGTTAGCCTTTAAAATAGTGGCTAAGTAAAGTATCTTCAAAGGAGAGAGAAAGCAAATAACTATATTCCAAGTTCAACTACCAAATTGCTGGCAAACACAGTTTAAAATAGCTTTCTCTAAAATATATTTCTTTAAAAATAATCTATTCACAAAAAAATTGGATCTGAAAAACAGTCTTCTTAACACTAGGTTATAGATAATTACAATACTTCAAACCTCCAAGGAGTCTCAAGCTTTTAATTCATATGCTTGACATATCATGTCTTTATAATGACATTCAGAGACACTAGGTTCAGCAATTTTTCCCTTTATCATTCGTAACACCCCAAACATTTATGTCCTACAATATATGTAGGACAACTGGCTTTATAACTATTCTTAGCTCTGAAAGGCCAAATGTGCCTATTCTATAGCAAGTCCTGCTTTACTTTTTAAATATTTCATCACTTGATTTGCTAGCTAAAATTTTATCAAAAGGATGCCCCAAGATAAAGAAATAGTATGGAAAATATGTACTGCAGACATTGTTGTAAGTTTCCAATTCAAAGCAGCAATGTCAAAAAATATGAACTTCATTTATTCCTCAACCTTTTCTCCCCAAAGAGAAATCAAAGAATTAAAATAGGTTGTGATATGGAAGTTAAGATTTCCCTGAGTTATCATCCTAGACACTTTTAAAGGATTTTCATCTATGTCTTGTGCTTCAGTGATTGAGCAAACTACTAAGGCAATCAGGGGCTTTTGCAATCAGGAATTAACTTAAAGTAACCTGAAGAGAAACAATATGATCCACAGGTATTGATGTTGCTCTTTGTGCTGTCATTGTGGGTAATGTTTTATGGCTGCTGTGGTGGTGTTGTGTTGTTGTGACGCTAATTTGTGGTGTTGTGAGTTGGCCACATACTTTCTAGTATGAGTAGATAGTATGTAAAGATTAATAGTTGACAGTAGCAAAGAGATGGTTAGTTTTACATGAGACAAAATTATAAATAATTCTCATCAAGAAAACAAGTAGGTATATTAGTTATGTTCTAAAATCTTCTCATCCTGAACACAGTACTCAAAGATTTTTTTTCCCATAAATTTTATTCTAGGAAGGTTCAAAGATGACATATACTATATATGTTAAAGAATTATAAAAATCGCTGAATTAAAATCTAATTGTTCAGCAAAAAATAACAATTTTAGCAAAAAATTAGTGAAGCATTTCAGAAAAATTAATTTGAGGATTCTGACCAAAACCAATACCTGAAATCTTGATGATAATCTGTTAACAATTAATATTTTTTTTTTAGAAAATCAAGTGAACTTCTAATGTTAAACACCTTGAAGAAAAGAAGACTTATTATTAACTTAAAATTATAATGGGAACCTAAAATAGGTAGTAAGTTAAATACAGCTTAGTTTAGGAAATGATAAAAGGTGAAAAGTATTGACAAGAATTTATAAGGACAGAGAGAAGTCATAACTATAGACCCAGGGGTTTCAAAACAGAGGTATTAGACACAGAATGGAATGGTACTTGGAAAAATACAAGAGGGTTTGCTCACGGCAAAATTAATAAAATGGCAATTTTTAAGGGTGGAAGAAACAAGAAATGAAGAAATAACAGGAGACATAAGAATACCAGTATTTAAAAAATCAGTAGGCAGTTTAAAAGAGGAGACAGAAATAAAACTTTGTTATCAAGGTAGGCGATCTGATAAATTCTTACTAAAAGTATTGCACTTCCATTTTTATAACAGGTAAACACAAATGAATCTAGATTAATGAAACAGTTTTCAGGTTCAATCTAAGAATTTTGTGAGGGTAGGCTTATTATTTTTTTTTTTAATTTTTTAAATCTTTTTAGTTTATTCTTGAGAGAGACAGACAGACAGACAGGGTGAGTGGGGAAGGGACAGAGAGAGAGGGAGATACAGAATCCGAAGCAGGCTCCAGACTCTGAGCTGTCAGCACAGAGTCCAACATGGGACTCAAACTCGTGAGCTGTGAGATCCTGACCTAAGCTGAAGTCTGACACTTAACTGAATGAGCCACCCAGGAGCCCCAGGGGGTGGGCTTATTAAGTAGGTTGAGTCATTACAGAAAAAGTTTGTACCTGCAGATTAGGAATGGGTTGGGACAGCCAAGCCATTACATAAAAGATGATAGAGTCTCTCCTTAACATTTCTCACCGAACAAAAAGGGACCAGATTTGTAAAAAGAGACCTATGCAAGGCAAAGGACTAATAATACTGAGAACTGACGATACTAGCAAAGAGACACTGTCTATTCCTACTTTATCTACAAGGAATATTTCAAAATTTAGAAGGGAAGAGTCTGTTCAGTGTTTACAACTTTTAATACTATCATATATATATAATTTTACTAATGGAAAATTTTCTAATCTAAATTATCAATAGCTAAAATGTATAGTACATGTGCACGCACGCGTGCGCGCGCGCACACACACACACACCAATCACAGACTGTTAAACAAGATTTAAGTCAAGTCAGATAATTTAGGTATAGCTAATGTTAAAATTAGACCACATGGATTAAACTTGAGAACATATACTAATGAAATAAGTTAGTAATAAGACAAATACTGTATTATTCCATTTATATAAAATACCTAAAGTAGTCAAATTCACAGACAGAGAAAGTATAATAGTGATTGTCAGGGGCTGCAGAAAGGAAGAATAGAGAGGTTGTTTAATGGGTTCAGAGGTTTATTTCTGCAAGATCAAAAATCTCTGGAGAACTATTTTTATAAAAGCATGAATATACTTACTTGTGAATAACACTTAGAAGTGTTTAAGATGGTAAATTAAGATGTGGTTTTTGACACAATTTAAAAACAGTGAAAAAAAACAGGCAAAATTGTGAAATTAGGTAAGTATCTTTGATGTGTATTTTGTTTTCTCACTTACAACCTCTGCTAATCTGAGAAAATAGGCACAATAGATTCCCAATCTCCTAATTTATCCCTATGTCCTTAGTCTTTCTGGTCCCATACAGGCCTGCTTTTTTTCCTCTGGGAAGGTCTGTCGGATAAATGTCTCTCCAGTTTTCTACTACAAGATCTCTTCACATTGAATACAATTGTCTTGTAAACTGATAATTCATTGATTTTACTAAGGCATTTATCTCAAGACATGTTTCCTATACTAATTATGCTAAGATAAATTTTGAATATATTGTTCTTTAATTGAATAAGCCTGTCACAAAGGATTCTTGTAGAAGAACCCCTTAACCAAAGCAAAACAACTTATGTCAAAAGACAACAGGCAGAAGTGTTTGTGAATACCCCCATGATATTGAGCATGTGTGTAATGTGGTAGTACTGGGAGAAAGGGAATGGTAGTTTATCTGGAGAAGAAAAGGTTTCAAGTTATACACCCTATTTCTGTAGGGACTAGAAGCTGAAGAAGTGCAAGCCATATATGAGTTAGTTTACCTTCTAAATGTGTCTGGATGGGTCAGGGATGGGGATGCAGGAGATGTTATTGCCCTGGATGGTGACAGAGAAGCTACTCTTAACCACTAATTCTGAAGTTAGGATAAAAAAAATCAAAGATAATGTCAGGAAATCCTTTCCAATCAAGGAGATGATCATGGTGATATTTTAAGAGAAATGTCAATTCCATTACTCAGAACGAGTAACTTTAAAATGGGCTTTAATGGCTTTAATATGAGGCACCTGGGTGGCTCAGTCAGCCAAGAGTCCAACCCTCGGTTTGTGCTCAGGCCATGATCTCACCGTTGGTGAGATGGAGCCCTGAGTCTGGCTCTGTGTTGACAGTGCGGAGTCTGCTTGAGATTCTCTGTCTCCCTGTCTCTACGCCTCTTCCCAGCTTATGATTGCTCTTTCTCAAAAACAAATTAACACTAAAAAATATTTTTTTTTTAAATGTGCTTTGATACAACATAAAATGCATCTGAGGAAGTAGTCATATCCTAGAAATAAAATAGTCTGGTTAAATCATTAAGCCTTTTTAATCCTTTGTGTCTTTTTTTTTTTTCCCTTTTTCCAAGATGTTGGATGTGAACACAAATGTATCGTATACATCCTTTTAATTTATCAAGATCCCTTTATTTTTGCACTGCAAACATATCTAAACTANTGGAGCCTATTTCAGAGTCTGTATCTCCCTCTCTCTCTGACCCTCCCCTGCTCACGCTGTCTCTCTCTCTCCTAGAAATAAATAAAAATATTAAAACAAAACAAAAAAAAAGCCTTCAGAACTCATATTGCTAACCACTTTTGGACAGATTATTAACATCAGTTATGGTCTTACAGAGAAACCATTCTTTTTTTTTTTTTTTCCCTGACAGTACTACTTAGCTTTTTTTATTATTATTTTGTAGAAATATGGAGAGATTATGAAAATAAAATGAAAGGCTGGACTCCATTAGACTGGAGCAAGTGTTGGTCCAGCACAAGCTGTGCCCTGAAATAAATCTAAAGCATTTTATGGTTAAACCAGCAAGAAGGCATTTTAATTTCCCATTAAATCACAGTTTAGTGCCCTCTACAACAAATGAAGTGATGGGAAATTTTTAGCTATATGATGATATTTATATCCACACTCCACAAACACACATGGTCAAATGCTATTGACAAATTCCAAGTATGTATTAAAGAAAGAAAGGGAGAGGAAATGGTCCTGTATGGCAGGCTGTATGTAAAAATTCATTTGTAAACATGGCAGGCTCATTCTGCAACACACACCTACAACTATTTGTGCATTTGGAAAAAAAAAAATAAAGAGAAATATGTAATTAGTAACAAATATGCAAAAAACTTGGACTGTAAAGCAAATATCTGATTATTTTTCAGGAAAAAAGTATGTATGTGTCATCTAACCCCATTTCCTGTATCTAGCAGACTTAGAGATACTGAATAATTTAAATTATGCCAGTCAGTAGTCTACCACATAGGATAATTAACAATTAATGCCAAGAGACAGCATCATATAGTTGAAAAAACACCCACTTTGGGAACAGACATGGCCTTATATCCTAACTGTGCTACTTTCTATAAATAGCACTTCTTAGTCTTTCTTTTTAAGTGGGATAATGCCTATCTCAAGGAACTGTTATGATGAAAACATTAAATAGCATCTGCAAACCAACTAAAGAGTATCTGGTACACAGTAACTTTTCAATAAATATTAATAACTTTTTCTTCTCCAATTAGGTTATTCTATGAATAATATGTGAAATTCATTTCCCTTTAAACACAGCGTACCATAATACACAGTGAAGTGTCTATACAGTCTTTGAACACCGAGGGGCAATTATTAGAATTTAGAAACATAGTTACCCTTGAGAGGAAGGGTACATAATTACTTTAATAGTTAAAACACATGTGGGGTAGTTAATATTCTAGTAATTGAAATTTATAACAAAACAAAAAACTGGGAGGAAAAAATAAATGGAAGCAATGCAGGTGATGCATTAAGTTATCACTATTACAAACTAGCTATCTATCCAATAGTGTTTGATAAGAAAATGTAAATCATAACGCATTAAACATACACCAGATTTCATTGCTGTCTCTATGCTCACTTGTTTACAAGATGTGGGAAATCCAAATTGGTCCTCTAAATGCTAATGCCTTGTTAGACCAAAATAGGCCTAAATTAAACTCTTCATTAAGCTGGGCTTCTCTTAGAATTTGACAATTGAAGTCTCTGACAAATCTTTCCTAAAGCTTTTATTTTTCTATAGAAAATTTAAAAAATATAGTTTCCTTCAAAATATACATTCTTGTCCAAACACTAAAATGTATTCATAATACCCTAAGAAACAAAGTTATCAAAACGTACGTTCATAAACCCTTTTCTTTGGACAGCTTCCTCCTCCTCCCCACTAAGACCAGCGGAAGAGACACAGAAGGCAAGTAGGAGCGACGTATGAAAAAAAAAAAATTCTTCACTTGATTTTAACTCCATTCAGTATCTCAGATACACTTTAGTCTCACTGATGATATTACAGAACTTATGCTCACAGTTTATGATAATAAAGAATGTTCTGCTTTTAGGAAGAAGTAGGTGAAGGTTATTCTTCATTTTGTATAAAAGAGGATACCACAACACCTGGATGGCTCAGTCAATTAAGTGTCCAACTCTTGATTTTGGTTCATGTCATGATCTCATGGTCTTGGGATCAAGCCCCACATTGGACTCTGTGTTGAGCATCAAGCCTTCTTGGGATACTCTCTTTCTCTCCCTGTGCCTTTCTCCCACGTGCATAATTTCTCTCAGGGTGAGGAAGCGGAGAATAAAAGGAAAATAAAAATACCAAAGGCCTGGAAACCTGGACTTAATACTGGCCCAAGATCCCAGAGCTACTTAGATATAAAACTAAAACTATGACTTATCCATTTGCCCTCTTTATTTCAATCCCTCAGTCACCAAATGAATTGAAATAGGAGAGCATCATACTGAAACTCACTCAAGTTCATTTTTAACATAATGTTAATGACTAACAAATATTTACAGGAATTGCTTCAGCTGTTCCCTAGAAGTGAGTTAGTGGGAATAAGAACATCCTTCATTTGATACAGACTCCTTCTGTGGGCTTCGATTTATCTGAAAAGTGAGCTTCTGAGTTTACTGCATGATAATGCAAGTGTGACACTAGCACTGTGCTCATTTGCCACAAGTAGGTGCAAACTGTGGACTACTTCCTTCTCTCTCCACTGTGGATATAACTTACTGAATGAATATGTTTATTATTTAACATGTTTTCCAATATGCAGATAATGTTATTTCAGTAATTATTCGGTTATTCTTCTGGAAGCAGAGATGGAATTAATTTGTGTGCTATTTGGGACAATGAATGGAGGTCAAGATAAAAGATAAAAGAAAGACGAAAGGTTCATATGGGAATTGAACCTGCAATCTTTGTCATGCCAGAAAACATTTATAAAATATTTAGTCACCTAGACACAAGAAGCCATGTTAAGATATTTATTGACAATTTTAAATGGTGGTTTGAAGTTTGGTATATACTAAATATATAAAATATATTAAACAACTTTATTTTATATATACTTGCATCTATATNATAATTCTAGCATATATATTTATGCTAGCTGCTTAATTTTTTTAATTGCAACACTGGATAATGACTTGGCAAAAAAAAATGGACAAAACAGCATGACAGCTAAAGGTTTAGTCTTCCAAACTTTTGTTTTTATTGAAGATGTTTATTCCAGTTGAAAATCTTTCTAAAATAAATTTATACATATATATACATACATATATATTATATATACATATATATACATTTTAACTACAGAACCTATTGTAATGTTTCCTTAATGACTTATGCCCATCATTAGGAGTAGCAATTATTGTATGGTGATGTCCTTAGGGATTCTAAAAGTTTGTAGGTCTGTTTACCCTTGTTAAATAGCTTGGTTCCTGTGCTTTTTGAGTTTCTGTGTGGGCTTTTTATAGATTACCTGTCAGCTCCCTTGTTGTCACTCTTCACTGCTATCGTTGTGCTAGTACTAACAGCCTGCTCCCTTGTCTAATTTGCTGTTTCCTAATAGGCAGTGGGTTTGGCAACCAGATAACTAAGCTTGTTAAAATTGTCAGTAAAATAAGATTGTGTAGGTTCTAAGGGGGCACTCGTAAGAGAAAAGTGCATTCGCTTTGTTTCATGGGCTTTGTGGTTGCGATTTCGATTGTGCATATTTTATTGTTTAAATCTTGCTTCTCAGCTCTGTCAAGAAAGGGGGGGTTGATAGATGAGACCTGAGAGGTGGGATGTGAACCGTTTATTAAATTGCATAGACAGACAGCCACAGCCACCGTTAAGCAGACAAGGTAGGTCATGTCTGGAAGAGTTGGGATGCCCAGCTGGCAGAAGGCAATAAAATTATTCAAAGTTAAACAGTATTATTAAAATAAATAGTACTTTTGTAATTTGATTTAAACAGCGACTAAATTGCCTAAGTTGTTGAACTTGAGAAACATTGCCATATCCCATGTTATTCTTACTTCACCTAAATGCCTATTTTGGAATGCAACAGCTTATATTGGCAGCTTTTCTGCTGCAACCTATCCTGTTTGCAAATGTAGAAAAAACATGGTTATTTTTAGTTCATTCCATTCAGTGCCCCACCACTTCACAGCCTAAAACAAACAATTATTGGTGATGGTCTCATTATAAATTGCTTTCCATGGGCATAATGAGTTTTTTTTTTTGTTTTAAAGACTTAGATACATGAGACATATGAACTAAATTGTGTTTGCCTGACATAAGCTGAATTTAAAGCTCTTGCTGAGATTACCACCCTTTTAATACCTTTTCCTGTTCCTTTGTGACACAAAGGCTGAATTTTAAAAACTTTTGTACAGCAAAAGCAATTTATACATATAAAAATACTCAGAGTGCCCTAGGGGCTGTTCATGTTGCAGAGAGATGGAAGACGAGTTTGATTTTAAGTTTAAGCTTCAAACATTTATGGCCTAAATGGGGATGTCATTCTGAATTAAGCCTCAAACACCTTTTTTTAATATATATATAAGCAAGAAAGGGTATCATTTCTAAGATAAGCTATAAAAAGAGTGAAGCAGGGCCCCAGTTCCTTGCACTCATCAGAGAATTTTTTTTTTTTTTTTTTTTCCCCCGCCCTTAAGAGAACAAATTTTAACTGACGATCTCAGTCTCCTTCCAATTCAGGCACTTGTGCTCCTCTTCTATGAATCCCCGAACAGTTTCAATCAGAGGAGATATTTTATTTTCCCCTCCTGCTGCTACCAGATATGTCGGGCTGCTGATGTAAAATCAGTGCCACATGACAGTGACTGCTCAGGGCTGCAGTTCTCCAGCTCATCAGTCAAGGACACCAACTAAAAGTTACAGAAGTCCTTTCCAATGTTCCTCTACCCTTTGTCTCTCCCCTCAGGCCCTGTATCCTCACACAAACATATTCCTTTAAAAAGCCTTTGACACTTTTTCTCCTTACTTTACCTAGTTGGCTGTTTATGAAGCCTGAGCCACAGTAAACAGCCTACAGCTTGACTCGTCCCACCTCCACCCCATTATATTTCTGGCAGTGACTCTCCGAAGCCAAGTAGATAAAGGATTAACCTGAGAGGCTCCAAGAAGTAGGTCTCTAGCATCTCCTGATGTCCTTGGCTCATTTTTGTTCCCCTCTCTCATGCTTCCTAATTGCTGCAAATTTTCTTAGAGCTTCCTCTTTCCCCAGCCCTCAAAAGCCAGCATTGAACACCCAGGTTTTTCTCTTCAGGGAAAATCTAAATGTCCTAAAATACTACCACCTATCAAAAATTTGGTTTTAGTTCTCATTCCTTCAGGCATGTCAGGTAGGCCAACTGCTGACCAGAAAATACAAATAAAATTATTAATAATTGGATGTTAAAAGAGAAATTCCATTTTTATGTCACCACTCCCAGGGATGCAGAGGTCTGTAGCAGACACTATCTAGCAACATATTTTAATTGAGATTTTGATTAAGGAGGAATTTTAAGGTCCCTGGAAGGCCATTGCTGAGTCGTGTCTGTGTATGTTCCCATGTGTGTTTGTGTTTGGGGGGAATGGTATTTGATATGAAGCAACATAGGTAGAGAGGTCTAAATGTAGTTCTCAGTTCATACCACATAAATGTTTATAGACTTTATTTGATTTGATGTGAAAAATTCGTAGAGAATACTGACTACATAGTTTATATTGTCCTTTTTGTAATTTTTAAACATATTTTTTATGTTTGTTTATTTTTGTGAGACAGGGAGAGATAGAGTGTTAGCTGGGGAGGGTCAGAGAGAGAAAGGGAGATGCAGAATCCAAAGCAGGATTCAGACTCTGAGCAGTCAGCAAAGAATCTGATGCAGGGCTCAAACTCACAATCTGTGAGATCATGACTTGAGCTCAAGTTGGATGCTCAACTGATTGAGACACCGAGGTGCCCCCCTCCCTTTTTTTCCTGTAAGAGTATTCTGAATATAATAACCATCTGTTATTTAGCTAGTTCTATATTAGGACCAGGCAAAAATGTCTGAAATAACATAGTCCAGAATCTTCTAGTGACCCAACTTTTGAGGGCCTATGTAGACTTAAGAACGATTCTCACTTTCAAATTGCATGAACATGAATGCTATTCCCACACCACAACACAGTACAAATTCCACTTGAAGAATATCTCTGATGCCTTTGCTACTCCCCTCCCCCCATATCCAATCCTGTTCCCACCAATACTGAGTGTGATTCACTGTTCTCCCAACCACACATTCACTTTTTTCAAACTTTATTCTATCTGACTTAGGAGCTTCCTGAAGATAGGGGATCTATTTACCTTAAAGCTTTGCCAGATATGTATATGGCATAGTGTGTGTGTGTAATATCGTGCTTTAGAAATTTCATGGCATAAGTTGTGGAGAGAAGACTCATTAAAAATAAAGAGATTTTATACTCGTCATGCTGTTTTATGAAACTCCTTTATTCCTCCCAAACTTATTTTACAAGTATGAAGAATCCTTGGTGATTTGAAGTACATTATAGGGTTCAAAAAAAGTCTATTTAAATCAACAACTTGTCTGATGGACCAAGTCATTTTGTTTTCATAGTGTATAATAGGAAATTCCTTTAAAATCCTAAGATAGTCTCCTTTATTCCTGTAATTGGAGTGTTGCTAGTGTGTAGAAATGTTACAAAGTCAATTCAGGACACTTTTCTGGAGTTAGTTTTTACCAAAATATGTGAAACAAGAAAAAAAGTGTACAAACAGAACTCTAGAGCACAGATGACCAGATTAACAATATTCCTGCAAATCGATAATAGAGATCTCAGAGGGTGAAGGAAATTTTACATTCTAGGGAATGCATGAAACCCTTAAGAGCCTTTAGAAGANAGGTAGGTAGGTAGGTAGATAGACAGATAGAATTTTATATACATAAATATATTTATAGATAGATATAATTTGCCTAATAAAATATGCTTATTTTTTTCCATTTTTAAATTTATTTTGTAATTTTCTTTTGAGAGAGAGAATGTGAGCATGATAAAGGGGCAGAGGAGAGAGGAGGAGTGAGAGAGAGGGAGAGAGAGAATGAATCCCAGGCAAACTCCATGCTCAGTGCAAAGCCTGACCCCATGACCCTGGGACCATGACTTGAGCCCAAATCGAGAGTTAGAGGCTCAACGAACTAAGCCACCTGTGCACCCATATTCTTTCCATTATTTTTTTTTTAAATCACTGTTCCAAATGAGATATTCTGAATATTTTTTCTTAAGAAATATGTCTAGCTTTTTAAAACATGGAAACAGAAGAAAACAGTCACCTGGAATAGGAGATAGCAAGTAACATGAAGGTAAAACTTAGTAATTTAACCTGGTTGGTAAAATGGAAAGCACTTAGCAAAACATTGAAAGTTTGCATATTTTTACAGATACAAGATTAAAGCTTCTATAACGTCCAAAGGTTTCTCAAGTCTAGTGGTGGCTAAAAACTTACACTGTTAAGTCAGGAAAGGGACTATATATTTTTTTTTCCTAAGTGTATAATCAACATAAATACTTATGATGAGACTAATCTCAATTACAGGTAACTAATATAAAAATGCAATTACAAAGCACTATTTCAGAAAGAAGAATGGTTTTTAATTTATCAAAATTGTCATTTGTTTTACTACACTGAC
>NW_027530545.1:13251209-13287213 GCF_008692635.1 Crocuta crocuta | reverse complement strand
GTCTACCTTATTTCAATTTAATAGAACTAAAAGAAAAAAAAAATATATATATATATATTTAAATTGATTTCTAGGGTATTTATCATGCTAATATCACATGGGCAACACACAATCTTTTTATTATTTTTTTTTAATGTTTTATTTATTTCTAGGAGAGAGAGAGAGAGACAGCGTGAGCAGGGGAGGGTCAGAGAGAGAGGGAGTCACAGACCGAAACAGGCTCCAGGCTCTGAGCTGGCAGTCAGCACAGAGCCCGACGCGGGGCTCGAACCCACGAACCGCGAGATCATGACCTAAGCGAAAGTCGGACGCTTAACCGACTAAGCCACCCAGGCGCCCCATGGGCAACACACAATCTTAAACAGAAACAAAAAGAAGTGCATAGCATCCTGCTGTCATGATATCTAGCTTTGAACATCCTGCTTATGGAATCCCAGGGTTTCCATGAATTATAGAAGTCAATGAAGTAAAATAACATTTTTATTTCATAGTAATTAATTATAAATAAAACTATTTTAAGTATTTTGTGTTCCCTTTAATATGAAGTATTTTTATTAATTTTTTTAACTTTTATTTTTGAGAGACAGAGACAGGGCATGAGCAAAGGAAGGACAGAGAGAGACAGACAGACAGACAGACATAGAATCAGAAGCAGGCTCCAGGCTCTGGGCTGTCAGCACATGGCCCAATGCAACCTGTGAGATCATGATCTGAGCCTAAGTCAGATGCTTAACCGACTGAGCCACCCAGGTACCCCTAATATATTTTTAATATCCTAGTTCATGGAAAGTACAGTAATACAAATAAATGAAGCAAAATATGAAAAACTAATAAAGTAACATATACTTATTAGTTTGAGTACATGTTATACTGAGTATAGGATTACAAATATTAATTTTTAAAAATATAAAATTGGAAGACAAAATATCAGAATGCATTAGAAACCTTAAATATTTCTTTGTAAAACTTCCCTTTTAGTAAACAGTATCTATTGAAAATGTATGTGATTTAAATATATTTCTTACTGAGGGTCACAATCAATGTTTAAGAGCTAGTGCAATTATGTTACAGTGTAATACACTTTCAAGATGCTCATTTCTAGTCTTGTTTACGTGAAATTCTATAACGAGATGGGAAAATAACCAAGACTGTTTCACATATTAGACATTTGTAAACAATGACACAACACCCTACCAGCTTTTTAAGTGTTAACAGCCTTTGGCAGAAAAGTGATATTATACTAAGCATAAAAAATATGACAGACTTTTGAAATGTAGAATTTATTTTGTTACCCATAAACTATCCTCCTTTTATGTAATGTTTTGACAAACTGGGAAAAAAATTAGGAAAATCCTGCATATAATATGACTCACACCTTTCATCAATTTCTCTAAGCATCTGGTACTTAAAGGCCATGTGGGTAAACAGAAGTCACAGGTTTCCATTGGCATTACAGCACTGGAAAATTATCAAATTCATGAAAATTTGTTATTTAAGTGCCCTGCATATATTAAAAAATTCAGTTCATGTAATCCCACATTACATGATGAGCACTACAGTTACGTAAAGAATACACTAGCTACTGAGAGTTAATAAAAATTTATCTTAACCCAGTAAGAAGATGATACAATTGGGGTGCTAAATGTTAAATTAGAATTCACACACTGCTTGAGTCTAACTGTAGATGGTCTATATTTACTGAGATAATGATCAGAAAAAAAAAGCACTACGTATACTATTACATCATTTAAGGGTTATCCTTTTTTTTTTTAATGTGAACACTGGTATTGCAGTACTTCTAAGGGAATAACTATTAACAGATATTTGCAGAATGAGATGTTTCATATGTAAGAATGACTACATTTTTCTTATTTCTCAAATCACAGAGAATGGAAATTTATATAGTGAGCTATGACAAAACTTTGGTTTATCTTATGTAGGTTTAAATTATATTATCAACTACTTCAACACTTCTCCAGGGTATTTACCTTTTCACTTAGTTTTGTGTAAAATAATACAAAAGTTTATTTTTATCAATTATATCTTAAACTTACTACAAATTATCATTATCAATAATGAAAAAAAAATGTTTAGAGCTGGAATGGGACTCAAACAAGATCCTGAGTTGAGTTTCTGAAAAAAATTACTTGATAAAAATGTGAGAACATATGATTTTCATAAGTAATAGGAAGAGTCTGTTATTTTTAAATGAGTAGTGTAGTATTTTGTTGTTCTGAAAGCCCCAAATATAACTGATTTGGTCAAAAGTGAAAAGATGAGATAAATTTGAACCAATGGATGACTATATGCAAGCATGCATTCATAATGCTTTATTTTTCTAAGTAATATATAGAATTAATAATGTCACAATACATTCCTAAAGCACATTCAGCATAACCACAGATGAAATATGGATATAAAGTAATTGTGATGAACTTAATTACATTCTAGATTTAAAAGTTTTGCTAACAAATTTCATCACATAAAAAGGATTAAGTCTCTTTGTAGAAATTTAACTTCCTTTCACTGAAGAAACTGCAGTGCAAACCACATAACCTAGATGCAGTGCACAGACAGAACACAGACTGAGGTAATACTAAGTGAGATTCTCATAATATGACAAAAGGAATGTGCTATATGTTACTAAGGATAAAGCATTTGAAACATTACTTAATTCATGTTTTAAGTGAATCCTAGCTAAAGGGAAAAGTTTTATGAAGAAAGGCTAATCTATGACTATTACCAAGTTTAGTAGTTATTATCTGTGTATATGCATATCTACCTATCCAAATGATTGTCATTACTCTAGAAACTTCAGTTAACCCAAAGTGATTCGATACAGCTTTTTCTCCCATTGTGTCAATCATATCAATATGAGGCAGAATGCATACAACAATATTTCTTGGGTCTTTTGTCTATTTTGTTTCTAGTATCTTCTCTCAGTTCCAGCTCCTTTTATTACCCTCATAATCTACCACTCTTACTTCTGTCTCAAAGCCATTCTCTTTTTGAGTCCCTGTTGACAGCATGGCTGACTGATACTCAAAATTAAACCACAACTAAGACATTCTGCTCCCAGTTGCCTTTCTGTCTCAGTGGACTTTGCAGTTAAGTGCAATTTGTCCTTATAGCAGTGTCTTCCTGGACACCATCACCTCCTAATGCCCAACTCATACTCTAAACTACTGACAGGATAGCTTGCCTAACAATTCACTTAAACATATTTTAATTCCAATATCAATTTTATTTGTACTATGTGTGCCTTGCCCACAGTGCAAAATGTGAAATTCAGTTTCTTTTATGAAGTTTTTTTCTTAACCCTTTATTATGGCAGGAGCTTTTTTCTCCTTCAAAGCCCAAAGCCCTTTGTTTGTACTTCTCCTAAGGTATTTATCTTAGTATTTTAATACACTAGAGATACATCATACAGCATTTAAGTTATGAATATTCAACTAAACATATTAGGCCTAACAACAAGAATAATTTTGTGTTTGTTTTAATTAGTGTCTTATTTTATTTTGCTTTGTTTTGTTATTAAAATACTTTATAAACAAGCCAACAACCTTATCTGGGATACAACCAAAGAGTGTTCCACTCAAAAGACAATGGACTACATTTGAACTGTGCAACACACACAAAATCAGGTACACAGCAATCCATGGGCAATTTATGAAATTCTAAAAGATGATCTTTACTCTACATGATTTCCACCTTAATCACTGACTGACCTTAAGACCCAATTCATGGGTAGGAGTCTACATATTTATGGTTCTGTATATTTTTGTTTCATTACTTTAATAGGCAGTATAATGAGAAAGGTGAACAATTCATCTCAATGCTACAGTGTAATACCTTTTTAGTACCTTATACATACTTGGCACTTAACACATTTTTGTTACTTTGAATAAAAGGTAGTAAGGCTTTCTAAACAGCCATAAGATCTCAAATGGAAAACAAACATGAAAATCAAATAATTTGTTATTTCTAAATGTTAAAACACTACAAGTAGACTATTTTAGGACTTGATTGCATAGCTTAAAGGCCCTTGAAAAGCTTATAGAGTTTAAAGAGCTCTTCATTTCTTGCCTTAGTTCACATTCTAAATTGAAAACCCTTTCAAGACAGTAATGATACAATATATTTTGGTATCTGCTGAATTGCTGTAGTGTGTCTGCATTAACTGTGCAAAGGATAAAAAAATGTGCAAAGGATGACAGAAAAACAAAGATATGGCAAATGCCAAAAAAAAAAAAAAAAGGGAATTGGCTATGTAAGTTATTGTGCTTTTAAAAACTAAGCATAGCAGAGGTGTCTGGTACATTCGCTGTGACTACAATTTAAATATGGTTGTATGAATGAACAGAAGATGAAATCAGATTCTGTGCCTTACAGGGGTACACAGAAGAAAAGAAAACAGGACATAATTTATTTTTAGAGGCTGCAGTACCATGCGGCCCAGAAGGTGAAGAGCAGTAGCAGACCTAGGAGAAACTCAACTAAAAGATAGCTGATCAGACAACATCTGATGTGATAGCCACCCTCATAATAGCCCTTCTGGCTGTGGCACTCTCAACTACAAAGGGAAACTAAGTCCATAAAAATTGACTTGCTTTTATTTTGCTCAATTTTCCCCCCATTTCTCTTCAGCTTTCCTGTCAAGTGCTCTAATTTTGGAAGGTTGCTGTTTCAGATCAACTCCACAGAGGGCTGTGTTTTGTCACTTTGCAATCAGCAACTCAAGAAGTCATACCACTTTCGTTCATAGCTACTGTGTTACTTTCAAATTGGTCTGGGATACTGAAAAACAACACTGGAGATAATNCCTTGTTTGGCCTCAGAAGAGGATTCCCCTATTGGTTATGTTGATAATGCAGATTTCAGGAGGTCCAATCCCAAAACTCTCTTCTGAGTAATAAAATCTAACACTGGCCATTGCAGGAAGTTTAAACTTGAACATTAAATTGCATTTCAGTTGGAGTTTTTAGTTTAGGATAATTCTGGCTGGAGCTTGCAACTATTAACAATCAGAGTGTTTGGACAAATAGAAGGTTTTTTTTGTTTGTTTGTTTTTTTTTTTTTTAACATTTAATGTGAACCTCCTATTTTAGGCTATGCACAAATTGACCCAGAGATAGTTACAAATATATAAGCTATATAAATGTAAACTACATTATAACTCCATGCCGGGTCTGTGTCACATTTAAAGAAACATTAGACTAGCAATTTAATTTTCTTAGTTTCTCAAAACAAACAAAAACATCTTAGAGAAATTTGATTCATCAAACAAAATAAATCCTTCTGTAAACTGACTTCCTGATCTCCTTGTAACTCATATACCTAGAGATGTCCCCAGATTCTCTTTCATCTATTCAAACTTCCCTAACTCTAGCCTGGACCACTTTGTGTGATGCTATTTTCTACCTTTCCCTCTTCTCATCCACCTTATAATCTCTTTTTTCTTGCTTCCCCATAGCAGTTTTCACATTCCAGTGCAAATTAGTCTTCTCTAAGATTTCTAATTTCCTACATCACCTAGGACTCTGATCTAATATCACAGAAAAGCAAAAGCCAAGCAGAGAGAGGTAAGGAGGCAGCAAGGATGTCAGCAGTCAATAATTAGCTCTTCCCCAGCCCCACTCTCCTTCCTATTTAAGTGCTTTGGTTAGAGCAGTCTTATGTCTGCCTTGGAATCACTTGAAGAGCTTTTAAAAAAAGATTCAATGCTGGAGCCCTAAACCAATTAAAATATTTCTGAGGTGGAGCCCAGACAAGTTAGACCTCCCTGAGTAAACCACCGCCCAAGTTGTGAAACACTGTTCTGGATATTTTTGTGTTTCATGAAGGCAGGCACCATATTTTCTGTTTTTCTACAGGATTTGATCATAGAAGAGTGGTGGTGATGGTGTTGGGAAGAGTGTAGGAGAGTGGTGATGATCATGGTGGGCATAGAATGTATAGGTAAACTAGAAAAATCTGTAATCTGAATCCCCTACACACTTTAGCCACTATTAGGCTCTAGGAGGACCCCAAAGTCTCTGACTAGCACACTCAGCAGGAAAAGCATCAGTTAACTGTTACCTCCCACAGCACCTAATTTCAGGCTCTCTACAAAAACTAAGAAAGTTTTGTCATTCACTGGATTTTTTTTTCCCTTAGGTATTAAGAATGCAACTAGATGTTCTTCCAGGAAACACAGGTCTATGTGCACTCCTGCTTGGGTCTACACAACACCAGGGCTTAGAAGGCCAGTCATTTACACAAGTCTGTTGTCTGATACTGTTAGACGAAGAAAGTTAAGTTGGCGAGCCCTCCCTACAGAACCCTGAGTTTGCTGCTGGAAGCTTCTGATTAAGGTCAACGTGTCCATGTATCCACAAAAGTCAGAATCTTTTTTGTTGATAATTCACTAACAAGAGACAGAAATACACTATCCATATAGAAACACATCCATACAGGCACACTGAATCCATCTTCCTGGTATAAATATAAGCTCTGTAGGCTGGTGTGTGTGTTTGTTTTAATATTTATTTTGAGAGAGAGAGAGAGAGAATGAGAGAGAGAGAGAGAGAACACAGTAACAGAAGAGGGATAGAGAGAACCCCAACCAGTCTTCATGCTATCAGTGCAGAGCCCAATGCGGGGCTCAGTCCCATGAACTGTGAGACAAAGACCTGAGTCAAAATCAAGAGTTGGAAAGTTAACCAACTAGCTATCCAAGGCACCTTTTTTGAAATTCCAATGAACATATAATATTAGTTTCAGGTGTACAGTTTATTGATTCAACACTTGCATACAACACCCAGTGCTCATCACAAGTGCCCTTCTTAACCCCATCACCTGTTTAATCCATCCCAATCACATACCTTCCTTCTAGTAACCATCAGTTTGTTCTCTGTAATTAACAGACTACTTCTTGATTTGCCTCTTTTTTTACCCCCATGATTATTTGTCCTTTTTCTTAAATTCTACATATGAGTGAAATCATATGGTTTTAGTCACTCTCTGATTGCACTTGGCATAATATTCTTTAGTTCCATCCACATCACCGTAAATAGGAGTAGTTCATTCTTTTTCATGAAAAAGATCTATTGGTTTTTATTACTGAGTAATATTACATATTGTGTGTGTGTGTGTGTGCGTGCGCACCACATCTTCCCTATTCCTTCATTAGCCAATGGATATTTGGGCTCTTCCCATAATTCAGCTATCGTGGATAATGCTGCTATAAACATCAGGGTGCATCTCTCCTTTTTAATCCTTTGGGTAAATACCTAGTAGTGCAATTGTTGGATGGTAGACTAGTTCTATTTTTAACTTTTTCAAGAACCTCCAGACTCTTTTTCAGAGCAGCTGCATCAGTTTGCATTCCCATCAACAGTGCAAGAGGGTTCCCCTTTCCTGCAACCTCACCAATATCTCGTTTTCTGTGTGATTAATTTTAGCCATTCTGACTGGTGTGAGGGGTATCTTATATTTTTCACTTGTATTTCCTTGTTGATGAGTGATGTTGAGCATCTTTTCATGTGTCTGTTGGACAACTGTATGTCTTCTTTGGGAAAATGTCTATTCATGTCTTCTAAATATCTTTTAATTTAACTAATCAGTTTTTTGAATGTTGAGTTTGATAAGTTCTTTATAGATTTTGGATACTAACCCCTTATCAGATATGTCATTTGCAAATGTCTTCTCCTATTCAGTGATTTTTTTTTTTTTTTTGGATTGTTTCCTTCACTGTGCAGAAGGTTTTTATTTTGACGAAGTCCCAATAGTTCATTTTTGCTTTTGTTTTCCTTGCCTCAGGAGATATATCTAGTAAGAAGCTGTCATGGCTGATGTAAAAGTGGTTACTGTGTCTGTTCTCCTCTAGGATTCTGATGGTTTCCTGTCTCACAGTTAAATCCTTCATCCATGTTGAATTTATTTTTGTGTATGGTATAAGAAAGTGGTCCAGTTTTCCCAAAGTCATTTGTTGATGAGACTGTCATTTTTCCTTTGGATACTCTTTCCTACTTTGTCAAAGATTAATTGGCCATATAGTTGTGGGTTTATTTCTAGGTTTTCTATTCTGTTCTATTGATTTATATGTCAAATTTGAGCCAGGACCATATTGTCTTGATCACTACAGTTTTGTAACATAACTTGAATTTCAGAAACGTAGTACTTCCAGCTTTTATTTTTCAAGGTTGCTTTGACTATTTGGGGTCTTTTCTGGCTCCATACATATTTCAGAATTGTTTGTCCTACTTCTGTGAAAAATGCTGCTGGTATTTTGATAGGGATTGCATTAAATGTGCAGGTTGCTTTGGGTACTATGAACATTTTAACAATATTCATTCTTCCAATCCATGAGCACAGAATATCTTTCCATTTCTCTGTGCCCTCTAATTTATTTTCATCAGTGGTTTATACTATTCAGAGTATAGGTCTTTTACAGGTCTTTGGTTAGTTTTTTCCCTAGGTATCTTATGGTTTTTGGTGCAGTTGTAAACGGGGTTGATTCCTGGATTTCCCTTTCTGTTGCCTCATTATTAGCATATAGAAATGCAATAGATTTCTGTATGTTTGTTTTGTAACTTACAGCTTTACTAAACTTGTGTATCAGTTCTAGCAATTTTATTATGAAGAATTTCAAGTTTTCGTTATAAAGTATTACACCATTTTCAAATAGAGAAAGTCTGACTTCTTACTTGCCACTTTTTCCTGTTTTTTGTTTTTTGTTGTTGTTGTCTGATTGTGGTGGCTAGGACTTCTAATACCATGTTAAATGACAGTGGAGAAAGTGGGTGGGCATCCCTATCTTGTTCCTGACCATAGAGGAAAAGCTCTGAGTTTTTCTCCATTGAGGATGGTGTTAACTGAGGTTTTTTTCATAGACTGCCTTTAACATGTTGAGGCATGTTCCCTCTAAACCTACTTTGTTGAAGGTTTTTATCATGCATGAATGTTGTATTTTGTCAAGTGCTTTTTCTGCATCTACTGAAAGGATCATATAAATCTTATCCTTTCTTTTATTAGTGTGGTATATCACATTGATTGTGAATATTGAACCACTTTGCAGCCCAGGAATATATCCCATTTTATCATGGTAAATGATTCTTTTAATGTACTGGTCCATTCAGTTGTCTAGGATTTTTATTGAGAATTTTTGTATCCATGTTCATCAGAGATATTGGCCTATAATTCTCTTTCCTGTGTTGTCTTTATCTGGTTTTGGAATCAGCGTAATGCTGACTTCATAGAATGAATTTAGATATTTCCTTCCATTTTTATTTTGTGGAATAGTTTGAGAAGAATTGGTATTAACTCCTTTAAACATTTGGTAGAATTCACCTGTGTAGCCATCTGGCCCTGGAATTTTGTTTGTTGGGAAATTTGTGTACTTGTTGAAACCTGATTTTATGACTTAGTATGTGATCTATTCTGGAGAATGTCCATTTGTACATGAAAACACTGTGTGTTCAAAACGTTTAGGATGGAATGTTCTGAATATATCAGTTAAATCCACCTGGTCCAGTGTGTCATTTAAAACCATTGTTTCCTTATTGATTTTCTGCTTAGATGATGCATCCATTGAAATAAATGGAGTGTTTGCATGCCCTATTATTGTAATATTATTAATGAGTCCATTTATGTTTGTTATTGTTTTATATATTTGGGTAATTTCAAGTTGGGGACATACATATTTGAAATTGCTAGATCTTCTTGTTGGGTTTTACCCCTTATTATGATACAGTGCCATTCTTCATCCCTGGTTAGTCTTTGTCTTAAAATCTAGTTCATGTCTGATGTAAGTATTGCTAGTCTAGCTTTCTTTTAATGTCCATTTGCATTATGTTTCTCAATCACATCACTTCCAACCTGCAGGTGTCTTTACATCTAAAATTGGCAGAATATAGATGGGTGTTATTTTTTTTTAATCCATTTTGACACCCAAACTTTTGATTAGAGTGTTTTGTCTATTTACATTCAGAGTAATTACTGATAAATACGTAGTTAATGCCATTTTATTACTTGTTTTTTTTTTTTTTCTTTTTTCTGAGATTTTATCTGTTCCTTTCTTGTCTTTGTCACATTTGGACACGTTTGGTTTTTCCTTTCCACTCAAAGAGTCCCCTTTAATATTTCTTGCAGGTCTGGTTTAGTGATCACAAACTCTTTTAGTGTTTTTCTAGGAAACTGTCTCTCCTTCTATTCTGAATGATATCCTTTATGGAACAGAGCATTCTTGGCTGCAGGTTTTTCCCATTCAGCACCTTGAATATTTCATTCTACTTCCTTCTGGCTTGCCAAGTTTCTGTGAAGAAATTTGCAGCTAGCCTTAGGGTTCTTCCTTTCTAAGTTCCCTTGCTGATTTTATGTTTTTTATTGATATATTTTGGAAATTAATTTACCATAGGTCTTGGTGTTGGCCTGCTTTTGTTGATTTTGATGTGTGGTCTTAGTTTTATTAACAAAGTACCTATACCTTCTCTTTGCAGATTCTTTTTGAAACCTCTCTATTCTCTACATATGAAGTACCTTATCATGTTGATATGCAAACATGCATTCAATATATGAATACCGACAAATCACCTTGCACTAGTTTTGAAGCCAATGTGAAGCAAGCTGTAATACCAATAGAAGTTGGGTAACATTCAGACCATAAAAAATTCCTACTGTTTAATTGCATAACTTCACCTAACCACCCCCTCCCCCCCCGCCCTCGTCTTTCATACCATCATACCTAGGCCATTTTAGTAGTATACTCTAAGCAGGACCCTGAGTACTACTATTCTAGGCTTTTACAAAGAACCCCACCCAAATTTCTCAAGTTTCTAATAGCAAGTAACCAGTGTCAGTAGTTCTAAAACAATATTTAGAGTTCCAGCCAACTTCCCAGAGAATCCTCCATCATTGGACCTAAACAAATGCTTTGAACTAGACTAAACACAGCTATTATAAATTCTACCATCCACAAAGGTATCCAATTTAAGAAAGTCTATGTCCATGGAAGGTTGAGTTTCAAACATGCTGCCAGTTTTCAATTTCATAAGGGAGTCCATTAGGTCTTTGAGTGGTGTCTAGTGCTCCTCTCTGTAGTAGTCTAAGGTAAATTTTTACCCTCTGCGTGTTAAGTCTAGTGGCATTGCAACCACCAGGAAAAGCTGAATATTAAACTATAAAGCTTAGCTTCCAAAAATATAATCCACATGGAGTTAGTCAAGGGTCCTCCCAGTCCCGTGTTGGCTCAAGTCAAACAGGCAAAGGTATATACAAAGTAATATAAACATTTTATGATCCTCACAAACTATTATAAAGGAGAATCCTATTCATAATATATTGCTCAACTCTGAAATCTGTTTCATCTTTTCACAGTAGCTGTTCCCAAAATATTTCTCCCTCACTGTAAACTTCCTAAAACTCTCTTCAAACAATCCATTTGGACACACTACTTGGATTGCTTTTTCCTAACATAGCCAAGTTCAAAGGAAAGGCAATGTCTGAACCTATCAATGTTCTCACATTAACTATTTTACTTTTAAAAGAAAATTTGTACATCCAATCTATAGGTAATACAAATAAACAAGTGCAGATTAAAATGAGGTCTGGCAGTCCTAAAACAAATTGATTAATATTAATATATTGGCTATTTTAGCATGGGCTAAAATGTCAATAAATATTTGTTGGGAAACTTCCATGTACCAAGTCCTAAATATTATCTCACTGATTTTAACATATTTTGAAACGCATTATTCAATTGAGAAACCCAGCTGTATTGCACAAATTCCAGAAATGTAAAATACATGAAATAATCTAGATAAAATGTTCTGGTTTATGAGTTCTCTGTATTAAAGCATAGCTGTGTCACTTTTAGATGTCTGGAAGTAAAACCAGTACCTGACTAAAGTAAGTTAAGTTTAGATAACCCAAGGATATTATTCAAATATTTCTATTGGAAGGTAAGAGACGTAAAAATGATCTGCTAGAAGGACTCTATCATTTCAGAGAAAGCTGTGTTACTAAACTTTTGAAAAAAATTATGGTAGTCCCAATAAGCTCATTTGAATGTTTTTGTTTGTGTAAAAGGTTTACTAATCTTTAAGTCATTCTTAGGTTTGACACTTAAACCTGTGTTTGGAGTTTTATGCTTGACAGGGTAATTTGTATTTCCACAATTCCATTTGCCCATTTCTTCCATCAGAGAGAATATATAATGGAATTTTCCTATTTCAAAAAATTGTGATGCACACCTTAGAACTTAGTTCACTTACATATTCAACTCGACTGATATATTCAATAACAAATATATTCATGTTACAATATCATAACTGACCCATAAGTAATGCATTCTACTCAAAAGTTCAGGATACATGCTGCTTTTAAGTAAAATACTATGAGTCAACAATTTACTTTAACTTCATAGTTGTGATACCATTATTCATCTAAAAATAGATCTTCTATAGATCCAGTTAAGTTAGTTTCTTTTCTCAAAACTCACCCAAAAAGAGCAATTATGAAAACATGTTTTGGGAAAAAAATAAATAAAAACAATAAAAAACCTCCTTGAGGGTAATTCTTCAATTAAAAAAAAAATATTTTCTTTACGATGAGGCCTAAAATTGAGGTTCCCACCAAAAATGGCCATTCCAGATTTTAAGATCCTAGCCTTAGGAGTTTGGCTAGATTCCAGTGAGGTAATGATATTATATTCTCCTAATTCTTCACAGAAGTTTCAAATGAATACAATCTTCTTTCTTGAACTCTAAGTGGAAAGTGGTAATAAAGGGTAAGCAAAGAAAAACTATGTGTGTGAATAAACACACACAGATAGACGGCATGTAACTGGAAACTGGTGGAGAGGCCCCTGGCACTCATGTGAGAGAACATGTACATGAGGGAAGAAGAGGACATGGAGGAAATGTTGCTGTGTCTCAGCCTCCTGATCAATCTGGGTGTTATTCTTCATCCCACCAAAATTTCTTGTGCCCACTGCACTCGAGGAGACTGAAGATAGTTAACTCTCCAAAGCAAACAACTAACATTAGCTTTCCAATGAAATGTTATAAAAAAAAAAAAAAAAAAGGAGGGGGGGTTTAAAACCTTTTCTTAAAAGCAGCAAAATGTTATAAATTGAAATTAATTATATAAATTTTAAAATGGTTGTTCAGATAAGACAGATGAGCAGATGATCAGGTAAGACAGATGAACAAACATTTTTCAGACTTTTTTTTAGAAGTTATTTATGCTTTATGGCTTAAGTCTGAATGCACATCTACCATTACAGGCATACTAGTGGTTAATAGCAGGTATTAAAACATTAGAATGCAGAGTTTAGTATCAAAATCATTCTACACTGTAGAGTTTTCTGAAACTGTTGAGGACAAACACTAGTCACTTAAAGCCACCATTTTTGTTTTACTGCTACCACATTACAAATCGACAGTCCATTTTAGCTTGCTGCATCCATCCATTTCTAGTATGATATTAAGTAGTTTTTCAATTAAGTATTGTTCAAAGCTTCTGAAATGTTATGCCAGAGGGCAAAGTCATTCTCATTGTGACAAGAGGTCTCTATACAAAGGATGTGGCCTAGTCAAAATAAAGCAACAGATTTAAAAAGAAAAAAAAAAAGGAAAAAAAAAGCACTATTATAGAGAACCAAGATTTTCCTCTCTACTTGTGCAACTTGGAGGACAAAAGAAAACTATAGCCCACTGGCCAAATCTATCTCAAAGCCTATTTAGTGACTTGAGATAAGCTTGTTTTTGCAGGCTTAAAGGGTTTAAAAACAAAGAGAATAAAAGAAAGAAAAGAAGAATATTGAACTGATATATATGTGGGATGTAACACCTAGAATATTTACTATCTAGCCTTTTCAGGAAAAAAAAAAGTTTACTGACAAGTAAATAAAAATTAAAATGATGATGATGATGATGATGATAATAATAATATCCTGTTTGAACAGAGTCTTCATGGTTCATTTGGAACAGAATTAAGTAAGCCTGAAGTTTCCTCTGTGTTTTCAGGTTTATGGGATCATTAAAGACCTGACACCTCTTTAGCTAAATCAGGTAAGACCACCTGGCGCTCCAGGCCTCAGGCCAGGTCCCTTTAAAAAGAATAACCTAGAGAAGCAGAGAGAGGTTTGTAGCTCAACACTGAGCCCATTACATGATCCAGTGAGTTCTGCCACCATAAACACACAGGTAAAGGCCGAGAACATTTTCAGCAGCTGTTACTGCTAAATAGAAAAATACACTTTCCATATGCCAAGCAAGACTTTGGAAAGGTCATTTCAGCCCAGCTCAGAAACAGGAGAGGGAGAGGAAAAGAGGGAGAGAGAGAGGGAGGGAGAGAAGGAGAGAGGGAGAGTCAGTCACACAGTATATATATCCTGTCCTTGCTATACCCATGTTCAATGTCAGAAGATAGTCTGTTATGTTTTTCTTATTTTTTAAAGCTGCTACATCATTCAACTCCTTTCATTTTTATTATAATAATAAAGTCCAATTTCAGGGTAAAATGTAAAAGAAAAAATAGCATTGAACCCAAATAAATAACCTTCAGCATATTACTTCATCAAAAGCCTCTGACTGGTTCTTTGCACACATTTGTAGCAATTTATTTCTTTCACACACATCTATGTTAGAGAAGGATACCTTTCCACATTTCACTTTTATTAAGAACATCATGATGCTCCTTCATGGAAAATAAAAAATAAAACTGACCACATCATTTTGAATTCCAAGGATCCCTCCCTAGCATCAAGAAGCTTAAAGAATATGAAATTTCAACAAATACTCATACACATTGTATCATTATGAATCAACACAGAGAACAACTTCTATGATCAAATGGGGGAACCGGTTAATTTATGTAATTAATAGTATTTAAGTTATCACATTAGTATTTGCAAAATGTTCAGTGTTATGTAAAATACTTAAAAATGTTAAGCTAATAACAAAGTTTAAAAATTATATGTCAACTATACTATGAAAAAGAACATGGAATAAATATAGAGAACTGGTGGGTTACCAGAGAAGGTGGATGAAATAGGTGAAGGGGGTTAAGAGTACACTTATCTTAATGAGCAAGGAGTACAGAAATGCTGAATGACTTTATTGTGTATTTGAAACTAATATGATGCTGTACATTATACTGGAATTTTTTTAAAAAAATTCATGTTCAAAGAAAAAAAACAGGAAGACACACACACACACACACACACACACACACACACACAGCACTGAAACTAGCCATATAGGCTGAATTGTACCCTCTGTCCCAAATTCATTTGTTGAAACACTTACTTGAGTACCTCAGAATGTGACTTTCTAAAGACAGGGTCTTTAATGATATGATTAAGTTAAAATGAACCTATTATGGTAAGCCTTAATCCAACCTGACTGGTGTCCTTATAAGAGGAAATTTGGAAACAAAAAGACGTCAGGAGCTCTGATACAAAGGAAAGACCATGTAAGAACAAGGGACAAGACAGACATTTGCAATCCAAGGAAAGAAGCCTTGAGGTACACCAAACCTGCCAATACCTTACCTTGGATTTCTAACCTCCAGAATTATATGAAGTATTTTGTTGTTGTTGTTGTTTAAGTCACCCAGTGTGTAATATATTGTTATAGCAGCTCTACCAAATGAATATAATATGATATTATATTTATTACATTTTGTTGGTGAAATTATGCCTGAGTTTTAGGTCTTCATACTTACTCTACTTAACTCATGACTTTCCCTTATTCCCTCCCTCCATCTCTGCTTTCTTTCCCTCCTTTTTCCTTTTTTTTCTTTCAAAACGTTTATTTTGAGGATGTAATGTATGGACAGCTTTGTAAATACGTAAGTACTAAGGTATGCAAAGCATGGTTTGATTCCTATCTTTAAAAATTAAATCTGGTAGATGTTAACTATGAGTTATTTTGACAAAAGAAGAAAAATGTAAAAAAATCCATCTCAACATCTCCCAATACATACATAAATCTAAGAGGAATTATATAAAAGCATACTAATAATTCCTACAATAACAAAAGTGCATTTTATGTTTTGCAGTTTGGTAAAAGCTACTTGTACCAAAGTTATGTGTAACCAAAGGAAATCATCTCAGGTTACTTTGTGACAGAAGTCCTTAAGTTTTTGGTACAGTTGAATAATAATTAAAGTTATTGATCACTAGGCGATAGCAGCCACATCCTATTTCTAGGAATGCTTTGCTATTTTCTTTAGAGATCACTCCCTATCTCTTCTCTGTCCTGCTTTCACTAAATTAGACCTCACATCTAAAAACATTTCCTCTAGATCTCTTTCATACTGCTAGTGGGAATGCCAACTGGTGCAGTCACTCTGGGAAATATTATGGAGGTTTCTCAGAAAATTAAAAATAGAACTACCCTACGACCCAGCAATTGCACTACTAGGTATCTATTGAAGAAGGGATACAAGTGTGCTGTTTTGAAGGGGCACATTCACCCCAATGTTTACAGCAGTGCTATCAAGAACGGAAAGAGCCCAAATGTCCATCGATGGATGAATGGATAAAGATGCGGTGTGTGTATAATTGAGTATTACTCAGCAATCAAAAAGAATGAAATCTTGCCATTTGCAACTATGTGGATGGAACTAGGAGGTATTATGCTAAATGAAATTAGAGAAAGACAAATATCATGATTTCACTCATATGAGGAATTTAAGATACAAAACACATGAACATAAGGGAAGAGAAGAAAAATAATATATAAACAAGGAGGGGACAAAACATAAAAGATTCTTAAAGATAGAGAACATACAGAGAGTTGCTAGAAGGGTTGTAGGAGGAAGGATGGGGTGAATGGGTAAGGGGCATTAAGGAATCTACTCCTGAAATCATTGTTGCACTTTATGCTAACTAACTTGGATATAAATTAAAAACTAAATTAATTTAAAAAATGAAAACATTTCCTCTAGCTTCAACATACTGCCCTAAAGTTTTGATGAAGAGGAGACAAAGTAGTCAATTAGAAATAAAGTGTGTGATAAAATCCATTGACATAGCCTGAATGGTATTTGGCATATTTTCCCTAGAGAGGCATTTCAAGAACTAAAGCATATATGGATGCACCAAATGGCACAAATCAAATAATGGGTGATATGAATGATTTTGGTCCCGGAGCCCATTACGGAGCCCAACATCTGCTTTGCTGGGAAGAGTAATATCAGGAGACCATGCAAACCAGCATTTCACAGAATTAAAACATTAAATATGTGACTATGCTCACTGGAATGGTATATACAGAAGAAGCCTTTGGGCAATGGCCAGACATAGGCAAAATTGTGAAGCAAAAAGATTTTTGGGCTGTCACCATTTTAATGAACAACTTTATAAAAAATATGAGTGCTTAGTGTATTATAAATATTAGTGATTTAAGGATGTGTAACACTCCCAAAATACAATGTTCTTTATTTTAAATTCTGTATAGACAATTAATTCACCCAAATATTTCCAGCTGATTTTGCTAAACTCTTGTATTTGTAACCAAATACAAGATACATGTATATAATACATCAATTATCTAATTATATAAATATAATTGATGAAAAAGCATAGTTCCAAATTCATGCCCTCTGATGAGTTTATGTTACAAAAGTGTAACAAGAATGGTACATGTTGATTTCACTGGTTTGTCAATGACTGGAGTTTTCTTTACTGAATTGAACAGTCATTTTTGAGTGTTCGAAAAAGTTTCTCCATTTATTGTTCTATTCATAATATAGCAGCTATAGCCATGACACACTTTTAAGTTCAAACTATATTTTAAAAAATAATTTTTAATATTTGTTTTTGAGAGAGAGGAAGAGATAGAACATGAGCACAAGAAGAACAGAGAGAGGAAACACAGAATATGAAGCAGGCTCCAGGCTCTGAGCTGTCAGCACAGAGCCCAAGGGACAAATCACAAGATCAAAACCTGAGCTGAAGTCTGATGCCTGACCAGCTGAGCCACCCAGGTCCCCCTCAATCTAAACTTTTAATGCTTCTTATTCACTACATTCTTTAGTTTACAATAGACAATCAACAAAACAAATAACCAAGTTCTGCTTTCTTTTGTTTGCCAACAACTTTTATAGCATAAATACTCTCATCTGGCCAGTTTTAAGTTACCAATATGATGTCATTGAATAAGCAGTTGGTAAAAGACACACATGAAAATATTCTTTAAGATTTTTAAAAATTTTATTTATTTTGAGAGAGTGGACATGTGCGAGGGAGCATACGTGCATGTGCACAATTGGGATGAAAGGCAGAGAGAAATGAGAGAAAATCTCAAGAAGGCTCTGTGCTGCCAAAACCTGATGTGGAGCTTGGTCTCTTGGACTGTAAGATCATGACCTGAGCCAAAATAGTCAGATGTTTAACCAACTGAACCACCCAGGAACCTCAAGAGAATACTCTCTATAGTATTTCCACCATGCAATTACAAAAGGCTTAAATATTTCCAAGGGAAAAGATAATAATAAAATGTAATAAAGCAAATAGTGATGTTTTGAGTATTACCTTTGTTTTAATATAATTTAACTTCAAATTTACATATGTATAAATTTTTAACAATAACTGTGTTTAACAAATGGCTCTCAAAATTTATGAAATTATATCATGTACTTTATATGAGTATTTTTGTGGTTAGTATATTCTGTGCTAGTTAGTATACTATTTGCATCTCTCTTATATAACCTTGGAATTAACAATCCTACTAAGTAATTAACCTTCTTTTTACTTATACTGTCTAAAACCATTCCACCATTACTCTACTTTGTTCTCTGTGGTCTAGCCATTGTGAACTATATTTCCCTAAGAATGTCAAGTTCCCTTTAGCCTCCAGGTGTTTGCTTAAATTATTATCTCTACCTAAAATACCACCCTTCTTGACCCTTAATGCTAGAGCTAAGTTTCAGATATTCCTTTGTCCCATGAACAAGACCTGTCCTGAGAAATCTCCCTCTTTCTCTCCACCCCTCTATCTCCATCTTCCACCACCTCCCCTGGCTCTTTCTGAATTGGCAAGCCCCTCTTGGGTACCCTAGAGCATCTTGTGCTTATTCTTGTCTCATTTGATTGTAAATATCACTGTTCTACACCATAGGCTGGGAATCTCTCTCTCTCTCTGTCTCTCTTGGTCTCTGTCTCTCTCACACACACACCACATACACACACAGGGAACAAAGGTTACTTTGTTCATCAATATTTTCTGTCAGCTAGAAAAACGCCCAGCACTTTGGTGCCATTGGACACATACTGGTTGAATCTCAAAGCTAATGATGATTCTGGGGAGGAAAGCCCACGGCACTGATATGATGAACATGCTGCCTGTTTGCTTCTCCCTCAGGATATAACTGTATTATTGTGAAGGTCTTTTAAGGAAGATACATTGTACATGACTGAATTTGATTGGAGGAGCAACTGGTTAACAATACACTGCAGCAGAACTGGCTTCCTGGAACAGTATCTTCTATATTCCTGAAAGTGCCCCGGGGGATACAGAAAGTTGTTAAAAAGCCATGCCTAATTATACAAGCAAGCAAAGAAAGCTCTCGAGTCACTAGAATCCAATGGCACATTCGCCTGCCTTATTCCATCAGCTTGAGCGATCCCAACACTCCACATAAGCTAATGACAGAAGTCTTTTAACCATGGTTTGCCAGGAATAGAGTAGTTACATCTCTTCTGTAGTGAGTGTGAGCCAGATGTGAAAATAAATGAAATCTTGACAAAACTTCCTGACTTTCCAACCTGATAGACTTATTTTGTAGATAAGGAAAAGTTACAACACATTACATCATCTGTCAGACACACTGCTTAATTTGAATCTCAATTCCGGTAACCATTACGGGAAAAGAAAAAATGATGCTTTTGATCAAAGCAAGTCAAAAAGGTTATGTCCTCCTCCTCTCATTCTTTTGGAAGGCAATCCTATTCAAATTTAAAACTGAAGCCATGGTCTTTCCTCCTTACAGTGCTGAAACCTAAGAAAAGAATAGCACACTATTAAATACTATTACTAGCAGCTAGTACAAAAGGACAGGGATTTGCATTAGAACAAGTGCTGAGAGTTGAGCTTCAGGCAAGGAAAGATCATTATTTATAACAAGCGGATCTGCTTCTATATGATTAAGGGAAGAAGAGTGAATTAATGCTGTTATCTTAATATTGTTTAAACGGCCTCTACATGTGATGCAGAGCCAAGCCAGGCAGAGTGGTTAACACAAAATAAATGTCAATCCAAGAGAGATTTCTGGGAAACATTTTCACCCGGAGTAAATTTGCTTAATTAATGGCCTCAGAATGATAAGCTCTGATAAGCCTCTGTTGGATGGTATTATTTTATTTGGGGAAACAGGACACAGCCCTATTTAATGGGATTTTCTTTAGAGATTGGGAAAACTTTTAAGCTTCTCGATAATTATCAGCCATTTTGGTGATTTCTTCTTTTCCAAATGCAGTTCATGCCCTAGGTCATCTGGGGAAATGGATGAGGAAAGTATGAATCTATAATGGTAGTGTTTTATTACCTGTAGCTTTAACTGCCTGCACAGGAAGTTGAATTTTTAAGACCCAAACAACAAGCTTTCTATTACCCCTGAAATAAGACTTCATTAAATGACTACTTTAGAATCAGCCACCCATAATAAGTGAAACTCCATTTTAAAGCAGATTTAGATGGGAATGTGTTACTAATTGCCCTGAGACTAGAAGTGCTTGTATAAAATGGGCCAAGTAGGAGCTCACATTTCAGGGATCTAGTTTCTGCCCTCAAAGCAAGGAACAGGTATGAGATAACATTACCAGTGATCCTATGGACATTTTTATTTCTCTCTCTTAAAAATTAAACTATGTAAGATGAAGTTGTAAGCACAGGACAAGATGAAGGAAGAGAGGTGTACAAAATAAGTTATTTATAGGTGATAATACTTGAGATTTAAGCTCAAAAGAACAATATTCTTAACTAATTATCAGCATTTGGGATATTTATAAATGGTACCAGGGATATCTGAAATGGTGATAGAAATATACCCAAGGATGTCAAAGGTTTCATAATCCTATGGGATATTTAAGGAGTTTTCCATTTTCTGAAAGATTCCTCATAGCACCGAAGTAGGGAACCAGTGGGGATCACATTGGCAGGTACCACAGGTACAACTCAGTAAAAATCTTCTCTTTAGCCTTTCTCAGGCAACGATGGGAAGGTTAGAAAATGTCTGACCCCATTTTATGTTCCTTTGTGTGTGTGTGTGTGTGTGTGTGTGTGTGCGCGCACGCGCGCACGCCTTTTAATGGGAAGTCTGTTGCCTTGCTACCCTTCTCTACTCCTCTGGTAACACTGATGTACATTTTTCAGCTTCCCCCCCCCCCCCACCTGCTTATTGTCTTTTCTCTCTAGGACTCAGCATGTAGACAGCATCCCGTGATATGAAAGTCAATACTGTTCTGGCCTTTGGGAAGTGACCATGAAGTAGCCTGAAAGTAGTACAACTTTTTAAGAACAAATCCCTATAATAATCCTGGATTGACTCTTAATGAGTCCATATTTTTATACCACTACATGCACTTTCATGTTTTTGCTCATTTATTTTTAATTATTACTCCAAATGGATTTGAAATATAGATTTTGGTAATTCTGGACTTGAATTCTGGTAAGCTCTATAAAAAAAAGTGTATCTATATTCTTATTGACAATAATAAGAAATTAATTTGGAAGTTGTACATTGGAGTTCATTCTGTTTCCCATGTGGTTAGCCTTCTTAAATATGCCCAGAACACAGAAGGAAAAACAAAATCTGTGTTTACATTGCAGTGCTTCTATCAAGTATTTTCCAAGTAATAGACTACTTTCAACAAGTGCTTAGATAAAGAGTTCCATGGCTAAATTCATTTGGAAAATGAGTTTTTGTCTTTACTCTAGGAATTCTCAGAATCCTTAATTTAATAGGTTAATGGACATTGTGAGGCACTAAGAGGGAATGCACAATACTATGTAAAATAAATTTACTTGATTATGGAATCTTTGACAGTAATTTTACATATTAGTTCTTAACACACACACACTACATTTTGGGAAATTCTACTTCATTGAAAGTGTTCTTGTAAAAATCAGTGTGACCTAGCTGTGTTGAGGACGGAGAAAGATAGCATGCATACTCTCCTCACTTCTAACATGCTATATAATTTACTAATATATCATGTGTGATAGGTTAAACTGTGTCCTCTAAAAAGATAAAGGCACATCTCATTTTATTGTGCTACACTTTATATTGCTTTACAGATACTTTTTTTTTTTAATTAAAAATTGAAGGTTTGTGGCAACCTTGCTTCAACCAAATCTATGGGTGTCATTTCTCCAATAGCATTCGCTCACTTTCTTTGTGTCTCACCTTTTAATTCTTTCAATATTTTAAACTTTTTCATTATTGTTGTATTTTTTATGGTAATCTGTGATCAGTAATATTTGATGTTACTATCATTCTTTGGAGTGCCATGAATCATGACCATATAAGGCAAAGTTAATGGACCAATGTATGTGTTTTGACAACTCCAACAGCTGTCAACCTAACAGCCATTTCCATGTCTCTCCTCCTCCTTGGGCCTCCCTATTTCCACAAGAACATTGAAATTAAGCAAGTAATTATACGATGGCCTGTAAGTGTTTGAGTAAAAGGAAAAGTCACACATCTCTCACCATAAGTCAAAACTAAAATTGATCAAGTTTAGTTTGGAAGGCACATCAAAAGCCGAGAGAGGTCAAAACCTAGGCCTCGTACATAGCCCAGTCAGCCAAGTTATGAATGCCAAGGAAACATTCTTGAAGGAATTAAAAGTGCCACTCCAGTGAACACACAAATGATAAGAAAGCAAAAGGCCTTTTTGTTGACATGGAGAAGGTTTTAGTGGTCTGGAGAAAAGATCAAATGAGCCACAACATTCTCTCAAACCACAGCCTAATCCAGCCCAATTAGATTCTTTGTAATTCTACAAAGGCTAAGAGAGGTGAGGAAGCTGCAGAAGAAAGTGTGAAGCTAGCAGAGGTTGGCTCACGAGATTATGGAAAAAATCTGTCTTTATATAATAAAAGTGTAAAGTGACACAGGAAGTGCTAATATGGAACCTGCAACAGGTTAACTGGGAGAGCTAGCTAAGACCGTTAACAAAGGTGGCTATGCTAAACAACAGACTTCTGATGTAGATGAAATAGGTTTCTCTTGAAAGCAGCAGCCATCTAGGACTTCCATAGCCAAAGAGTAGAAGTCAATGCCTAGCTTCATAGCTTCAAAGGATAGGCTGAATTCCTTGTTAGGGGCTGATGCAGCTGGTGACTTTGGTGAAAAGCAATGTTCATTTACCATTCCCCAAATCCTAAGACCTTTAATAATTATACTAAATCTACTCTACCTTCGCTCTATAAATAGAACAACAAAGCCTGGATGACAGTGCATCTGTTTACAAAATGGTTTACTGGATATTTTAACTCCCACCGCTGAGATCTACTGTTATGGGGCACGGGCAGGGGCAAAGGTTCCTTTCAAAATATTACTACTCACTGACAATGCACCTGGTTACTCAAGAGTATTGACAGAGTTGAACAATGAGATAAATGTTGTTTTCATGCCTGTTAACACAGCATCGATTCTGTAGTCCATAGATCAAGGAGTAATTTCAAACTCCAAGTTCTATTATATAACATAAACATTTCATAAATCTAAAGTTGCCATTGGTAATAATTTTCTAAAGGCTGTGGGCAAAGTTCATTGAAAAACCCCCCAAAAGGATTTTCTGTTCTAGATGCCATTCAGAACTTTCATTATTCATGAGAAGAGGTCAAAATATCAACATGTAACATGAGTTTGGAAGAAGTTGATTCTAACCCTCCTGGATGATTATGAGATCAAACTTCAGTGGAACAAGTAACTGTAAATGTGGTAGAAATCACATTAGAACTAAATTAGAAATGGATTCTGAAGATGAGACTGAACTGCTACAATTTCATGATATAGTTTCAATAGAAAAAGAGTTGCTTTTTATGGATGACCAACAAAAGTGGTGTTCTTGAGATAGAAGCTGCTCCTGGTGAAGATGCTGGGACAATTGCTGGAGTGACAACAAAGCATTTAGAACATGACATAAACTTATATTTGGTAAAGCAGCCACAGGGTTTATTAAGATTGATTCTAATTTTGAAAAAAAGTTCTTCTGTCGGTAAGGTAGCACATGCTACAGAGAAATCATTTGTGAAAGGAAAAGTCAGTTAATGCTACAAAGTTCATCAGTGTTTTAAGAAATGGCCAGAGCCACCCCAACCTTCAGCAACCACCACCCTGATCAGGCAGCAGTCACCAACACAGAGGTGAGACCCTCCACTAGTAAAAATGACTTACTGGAAGCTCAGACAATGGGAAGCATTTTTTTTTTTTAGCAACAGAGCATTTTTTAAGTTTATTTCTTTATTTTAAGAGAGAGAGAGAGTGGGGGAGGGGCAGAGAAAGAGTGACACAGAGAACCCAAAGCAGGCTTCACACTGTCCATGGAGAGCCCAACATTGGTCTCTATCTCACAAACTGTGAGATTGTGACCTGAGTTGGTATCAAGAGTCAGACATTTAACCTACTGAGCCACCAAGGTATCCCAGCAATAAAATATTTTTAAATTAAGGTATATACATTATATTTTTACACATAAAGCTATTTCATACTTAATAGACGGTAGCATAGTGTAAACATAACATTTACATGCACTGAGAAACCAAAAAACTTCACTTTGATTGGTTTATTGTGATGTTTCCTTTATTGTGGCGGTCTGAAACTGAACCTGCTCTAGCTCTGACATAAGACTGCATGTTGAAGTCCTAACTGGTATCTTACCTCTAAATGTGACCTCCATTGGAAATGTCTTTGATAGATGTAATCAGGTCATGATGTGGTCGTTAGGGTAGGTCTTAATCCAGTATGACTGGTCTCTTTAGAAGAAGAGGGAAATTTGGATGAAGAGACAGGTGCACAAAGAAGAAGGCAACATAAAGGCATGTGGATGGAATACCATGTGAAAATGGAAGCAGAGTCTGGAGTGATACGTCTACCAGCCAAGAAACATCAAAGACTGCTGGCTTCTACCAGAAACTAGGAGTGAGGCAGCAAACAGATTTTCCCTCCGAAGGAATCAGCACTGCTGATACCCTGGATTTTGGATGTCTAGCCTCTAACACTGACAGAAGGAAATTCAGTTACCCCCAGTTTGTTATCCCTTGTTATGGCAGAGGAAACAAATACAGATTTTCTAATATGAAGTGGGGTGCCTCTATAACAAACATCTAAAAATGTGAAAGTGGTTTTGGAATTGAGAAATGGGAAGAGTCTGGAAGAGTTTTGATGCACTTAATAGAAAGAGCCTAGAAAGTGTTGGTAGAAATATGGATATGAAAGGTACTTTTGGTGATAACTCAGAAATGAGGAAGGCATTATTAGAAATGGGAAGAAAGGCAATCCTTGTTACATAGTGGCAAAGAACTCAGCTGAGTTATTTTTACTGCTGGGAGGCAAGTTAAACTTAACAGGGACCAACTTAGGTATTTATTAATCTGAAGAGATCTCCAAGCAAAGTTGGGAAGGCACAGCCTGGTTTCTCCTTGCTGCTTACAGCAAATGTGAGAGGAAAGAGGTGCATTGAAGGAATTTTGTCTCAAGATTGTCTCAAAATATAGTTTAACATAAAATGCTTATTATTTATGATACAGGATCTCTTTCCTTTTACTAGAATATAATCCCACAAGAGCAAGTATCCTAGTCTGTTCTGTTCACTGGTATTTCCCAACTGCTCAGATATGCTCAATAAACATTAAGAAATGAATAAAAATAATTTCAGCATGGGGCTGAATTTCTCAAATTAGGCCCAAGGATTCTCATGCCTAAGTTTTCCAACAGGCTTATAAAAGATTCATACTTCTTATAGTTTTTATAATTAGAAAAATTTAATATCTTCACCTCTAAGTGAAAACAATTTATATGACTATACTAGGTATTACAATAGAAAATTGGACATAAAATAAATTAAAATTTACTTGATAACAAGACTCAAAACAGGGACTTTTAACTTTTCTGAAGAACAATTAAGGAATTTCAGATAAAGAATAGTTTATTGTATCTTATTTTGAAGTTGTCATTGTAATTTTATTATTTTATAAATGAAAAAACAGGGGTACAAGGACATTAAGAAATTTTCACAAAGTCACACAGCTCACAGGTAATGGAGATAGAATTTGAACCTGAGTGGAAGGTCCTGTGGTCTGTCTGATGCTGTAACTAGTTTATCCTCAAATTACCTTCTTTCTGAAGTTCATATTAGTAGTATTTGTAAAATGTATGATGTTTAAATGAATGTGAATTTTTCCTGATGGAACATCTCTACAGAATGAATAATTGGATTCATATTATTTGCCCTAAAACTACCTCCTCAAATTACTGAGACCAGTGTTTTGGGTACCTATCCTTTGGGACAGTATGGTTAGGATATAAACTGATTTATTGGGATCATTCTTGAAAGTTTCTCAGATTTAGCACAATTCTTAAAAATTCATAGGTGTTAAATAAACATTTTTTGGATAGACAGATGGACAGATGAATGGATAAATGAGGCCTAAGTAAGGAAACTTATTAAGTTATAATACCTTAATACTTGCATATCAATACATAATACTATAGTTAATGGTAGCATTTTTAAATGTTTATTTTTGAGAGAGTGTTTGCTTTTGACAGAGAGAGAGAGAGAGAGAGAGAGAGAGAGATGGGGAGAGAGAGAGAGAGAGAGAGAGAGAGATGCAGAGAGAGAGGAAGAGAGAGAATCCCAAGCAGGCTCTGCAGTGTCAGCATGGAGACCAAAGTAGGGCTTGATCCCACAGACTGTGATATCATGACCTAAGCTGAAATCAAGAGTGAGAAGTTTAGCTGACTGAGCCACCCAAAACCCCAATGGCTTATTTTATACAGAGGCAAATGTGAAGCCACCTATGAAATTGGTTCTCAAGTGAGGTCTTAGCATTTTATTCTTAGGATGAGATTTGGTAACAGCTGGATAGGCTTTAATAGCATAAATCCTATAAACAGTAATGACAAACAAATATCCAAGCCTCCATAGAATACATTAAAACCATAAAAAATGATAGCTGCCTTATTTTTAAGTTAATCAAACTGCCACCTTAAATCCCTGTTGTTTTAAAAATGCTGCATAAAATGATATAGACTTTATATGAACAATCCAATATGTTAGGCAATGAATACAATAACCAAATTGACTTTGCCCACCCCTTTCTCTGCTGTTTCCATACAACTTGTCTTTTAAGAATAGCCAATACCCTTCTATCAATTAGCTAAAAGTTTTATCGTCTTCTTCAATATTATATTTGCAACTATCCCATTTTCTGGCAATAGAGTTTTTTAAATACACTATTTAAAAAGTATTTTTATAGTCGCAAAAGAAAACTCAAAGTCATAATTTTAATTCATGTAAAAACATGTACATCTAGAAAACATTTCCTTATGTTCCTCAGATTTATAAACTGGTTTTTAATTTTTGCAAATACAAGGTTATCAAGTTAATGATTACTATACACTTATGCTTTAAACCACTCATTGGCTTCCAATTCACATGCTAGGACTTTTGAAATTATTCTCCTTACATATTTCTTGTATACCTCTGCCCTCTCTGATCCTGCTTTTGCTGTCCTACTCACTATCACCTCCATATGTTATTAAGGCTATTAAGTTTTCCCTCTAATCTCTCTACCTTCTTTACTCCACTATTCATCACCCCTAAGTTGAGTTTCAAAAGTGGGCCTCTCCCCAGTTTTCTGGTTGGGCAATCAGACTCATTCCTCAAGTCCTACAAAATGCTCTTACATCTGTTATGTCTTCCCCAACTCCTGAAGGTGGAGCTACTCAGTCCTTCTCTTTATTTTTATTTTAGCATATGATCCATCTCTTTGTGAAAAGCTTATTGTATCAACATTATATTTGGAGGCCTGCCTCCTTAATAAAATGGTGCACTCTGCAAAGCATGAACTGTGATTTCTTTTTCTTTTTTCTTTTTTTTTAATATTTTTATTTACTTCTAGGAGAGAGAGAGAGAGAGAGAGAGAGGGAGACAGCGTGAGCAGGGGGGGCTCAGAGAGAGAGGGAGATACAGACTCTGAAACAGGCTCCAGGCTCCGAGCTGGCAGTCAGCACAGAGCCCGACGCGGGGCTCGAACCCACGAACCGTGAGATCATGACCTAAGCGAAAGTCGGACGCTTAACCGACTAAGCCACCCAGGCGCCCCTTTTTTACACTTTCATCTGCAGGGCTTTGACCAATACCTGACACAACTTACAGCCTCAATAAGTATTAATGAACATACTTGTTCATATAATGAACAAGAGAAGTTTAGAAAGCAAAAGAATGGGTGCCTGGGTGGCTCAGATGTCTGGGTGTCAGACTCTTCATTCAGCTCAGGGCATGATCTCAAGGTTTGTATAATGGAACCACACTGGCAGTGTGGAGCCTGCTTGACATTCTCTCTCCCTCTCTCTCTGCCCCCCACCCCCCACCAATGTGTCTGTGCACATGCACTATCTCTCTCAAAATAAATAAACTTTAAAAATAAAAAAAAGTAATAGAAAAATCAAGTCAATAATTCTTTGTGCTATTGCTATATTAAGTCAAAGCATTATGGTAATTGGGATCTATTTTAATATGGTGAGGTATCATTTGGAAGAAATGCAGAAGAGATTTTTGCAGGTTAGCCTATAAAGTAATGTGCAGAGGGACACCTGGGTGGCTCAGTCAGTTGAGTATCTGACTTGATTTCAGGTCAGGTCATGATCCCAGGGTCATGTGATGGAGCTCTGTCTCGGGCCCACTGATGACCATGGACCCTATTTAAGATTCTCTTTCTCCTTCTGGCCCTCTCCCCTGCTCATACTCTCCCTCTAAATAATAATAATAATAATTAATAATAATAATAATAATACAATGTTCAGAAATCAATGTGGGTATGCTTATCTCTAAAAATGTCCTTAAATTTCTCACATTATTCATGCTTTCCTTACTTAGCTGGCTTCTTAGTCGTCTCTCATAAGATTTTGGTAAGAGAATGAGTTTCTCTTCAGATCTACAAGTTCTTCAGAAAAATGGGTTCAAAACAAATCCTAATACACTGAGGAATTAGCACAATAGGGGAGACAAATTTAAAATGTTAAAATTTTTATTTTTTAATTTTTTTAAAAGTAATGTTTTACTATTTTTGAGACAGAGACAGGGTGTGAGTGGGGCAGGGGCAGAGAAAGTGGGAGGTGCAAAATCCGAGGTAGACTCCAGGCTCTGAGCTGTCAGCACAGAACTTGCCACGGGGCTTGAACTCATAAACCGTGAGATCATGACCAACGCTGAAGTCAGACGCTTAACTGACTGAGCCACCCAGGAGCCCCAAAATTTAAAAAATTACTATGCTTATATTTTGTCATTTTTCTTATTTTACTCGCTAATGTAAAATTTTAAACATTTCAAATATAGAGAGATTAGTATTAAAAACTCTTACTACTAACTAGCTTCAACAATTATTAGCGTTTTATCCTAATTGTTTTAAAGTAAATCTCAGGGTGTGCCTGGGTGGCTCAGTAGGTTAAGCATCCAACTGTGGCTCAGGCCATGATATCATGGTTTATGGTTTCGAGTCCCACATAGGGCTCTGTGCTGACAGCTCTGAGATTGGAGCCTGTTTCAAGTTCTGTGTTTCCCTCTGTCTCTGCCCCTCCCTGGCTCACACTCTGTCTCTTTTTCTCTCAAAAATAAACAAACATGAAAAACATTTAAAAAAATGAACCTTAAATAACAACAACAAACAAAGCAGAGAAGAACTAAAAGGTAATTACTAGTAGCTGTATAGGGAGTATAGGTTTTTAAGAGAATGAAGACCTGCTTCAGTCCTGCCACAGTGAGCATCAGAGAAATAAAACCAGCATGCCTAAGACCCAGAGGGAAGTCACGTGTCTGCCTTGTGTGAGGGGGTATGCATGTACCCATGGGCATGCATTTATCTTCCAGTCTACAGAGAGACCACTAGGACTTGCCCTTAAATAAGAAATTATTGTCCTTTCTCCGGTACTTTTCCCTCCAATCAGTAATTGTCACTGCATCACATCTTTAGCAAATCTGTGGTGGTAACAGTTATCAGAGGAAGAAAAGGATAAGGCCTAGTGCCTTCTCCATTCCTCTAAAAGTGGGATATCCCCTCTGCTTTGGATTCAGTAATTAAAGTTCTATTTATTTCAATTACAAAAAAATAGTTTAAAGCTTTTTATACTGCAAGGCAAGCAAAATCATTTTCATTATTTAGTCCTTCCTTCTTTCCTTCATTCATTAAATATTTATTTAGTTCCCCTTAGGTTCCTCTCACTGGACTTGTAAGTTAATGATACTATAACAGAAATCAAAACTAAGTACCAAGGGAATATCTATAAAAATTAACAGATTATTTGTATGCTCTTTGTTTGGTGTTTCTCTGTTTAGAGAGTTAGTTAGGATGCTACTATAATAGTCTAAAAATAGGAATTAAACTATGGGAATAGCATTGGGAATAGAAAGGATATAACACTTGATATATTTTGGCCTGCTAAGCTTACCTGAGCCCTGCCCACATAGCTTCCAGCTCAATGTATGGACCTAGATGGCTGATGTCACTCTTCACCCTGTACCATAGGATTAAATTGGGCATCTGAATTAAGGGCATGCAGCTAGAGGCTGAACTATGCAAGTTTCTCTCTCTCTCACTCTCTCTCTCAAATTTGAATAGGTAGCATGACAGAAATAAACATGTAACATTCAAGTAATTTGCATTAAAAGGAAATATTATAGGAAATATTCAAGGATTTCATCTGTTGTGGTCCCACAAGGCTGTCCTGAATCCAGATTACTCTCCCAAGTAGAGCCCCACTTATTTTTTGCTAGTGGTTCCTGTCTTGATTGGGCTTCTGAATATTTACAACCTTCACCTTACTCCTCACCTCAACCTGCTTTTTGTGAGCTTTTTAGGGGAATTTGTTTCCTACAATCAAAAAGGCTAGGTTTCAATAGATAATATTTGCTCACTGATTATTTGTTTCTGCTACTGTACTTAGTAATCATTTGTTTTCATAGTTGTTTCTCCCTGTAACCTCTAAACTCTTTAATAACCAGAGGGGCTAGCATTTTGTGTTGCATTCTTACATCCAGTTTATAGCTTGGGATATTATGATGCACACTAAATCTTTGTTAATAAATAAGTAATACATATGAGAGACACCAGGGAGGCAGAAGCTAAGGGGAATGATATTTAGATGAAAAGCCAAAAATGAACCTGCAATATGAGTAATTTGCATTATAATCTGACTGACTGGTTTCATTTAAATATGTGTTAGGAAATTCCCTGCTTTTTAGAAAGTATAATAATCTGCCAAATCTTAAAAATATAAATTATTAAGAACTCTAATAGGGTTTGTGAATTAATGAATTCAAATTATCTAGAGGTTAGTTCAGCAAGAGTGGCAAAACAGAAATTTCACTCCACAATACTAGATAAGATTAGAGGATGGATTCCTTTGGGACAGGAGATTAAGCTCATAGAACAGAGGTATAGTTTTTATTTCTCTCTTAGGGAAACACAAATTCTGGTAGTACCCTAAACTGAAAACAAGTGACCATCCACCCTAAAACTATCCTATTAGCAGATTAAAGGGCTAACATGGTGATTGTCTGACATAATTATTTCACTCTGTTTATAATTGGCTGTTGTTCAAAGTCAATATATCTTATATATCCCTGATAGGACTGCAATAAGGACTAGGAAAGGAATAATTTGTGACATATACTTTGCCTTTCCAGTAGTAGCCTCTCAAAACAGCTGTTATATAACATTGATTATGCTAACAGCTGAATTGATAAAGGCACGACTGGCTGCATCCCTTAAAGATGGTAATTTTAATTCCCCTAGACCATGAAACAAACAGAAGTGTCAAGTGGAACAATAAAGTTTTTCTTTTCCTTCCTTCATTCCGGACACATTAGATATGAGAGGGAAATGATACAACATACAATTTTTTCCACTATTAAAATACCATAGTGAGTTAAAAAGAATTCTTACTTTACACAAATAATTATACTTAATATAGTTACACATTTGATGGAATTATTTTGTGTTGTAATCACTCATGATACAACAACACTGTCACAAATTCAAATATACTGAACTATTAGAAATAGGAAAACTTATAATCTTTTTGCACTCATGATTGTTATCTTTCTCCTACCCCAGTTTTGCCACTTTTTTTTGATACATTTAAATGAAGACACCCTTTGAGAACCCATTCAGTTGAAGTGTTGCTTAAAATATTGATTTTTAAAGTGACTTATATCATTCAGGTTAGTTGGACATACTGGGAAAGTTTCCAGACCTTGGCAAAAAGCCAAATTGAACTTTCTTCCAAAAAGTCAGGAAGAATTTCATTAACCTTTCAGGAAGAGGAGGTGTATTTCTCATTTGTTCAAGTCTAAGGCCATGTATTCCCAGAGGAACAAAACAGCTAGACCTTAGCACAATGATCATTATTTACATCAGGGTTTATATTTGGCAAAATAAAATATTGGGGTTGTCTCTGGAGTCAATAAATGGTTACCTCCATCCTTCATACTTGCATGTGTGTGTACAAGTATTTATAATACTCTGTGATGATCATTAGTGCTCATAATAATGCCATTGAGTCCATGAAGTATTTTGAGGTTCTTTCTCAGCTGGCAAAACCAGGATTAAGTGAAAAGGGAGAAACTAACATTTATGACCTTAAGATAATTGTAATTAATTCTAACAATAAAATTAAGATAAATAGTGGTCAATTCTAACCATTTCCTATTGTGTGGGCGATAAATTATTTGACAAGGCCAAAAATAGATTACCTAAGTTAGAATTAAATGATCAAATGAATGTGAGCAAATATTTTTTATCATCAACATTATTCAAAGGCTTGCACCATAAAGTGAATTTTCCAGATAGTAATGATCTCATGACATATTTTCTCAAACTAGAAGTAGAATTTAATTATAGAACTACTTCAGTTATATCAAAATGAAGGGTTATTTGGACAGTAATTAATAAATCTCAATAATTTCCTAGTCAAATATTTACCAAATTAAATATCTAGGTTTAGTTAGATCTTTATTCTGGGAGAGGGCAGAGAATGAAAAAGTTAACTGACAATTTTATGAAAGGTGTTCCTCTCACAAAATTTTGAGTTTGTGGAGTTGATGTGAAAATAAAGGAATAAGGAAAATGTTTAGGGGAGTGAAAAAGAAGCAAATGTGGGAGATGGATCAATAGATCCCCAAATAAACTGAAATAATATTCATCTGTCTCACTTCTTATCTAGTGATTTAATTAATGGATAACCTCCACTATGTTTCTGTTTAGGAAAAAAAAAACTGATTCAAATGTATATGTTTAAATTTGCTCATCCATGAACATCACAGTCAAGTATCCAATTTTTAAAATTCCTTTATAGACCTTAGAATGGTACATATTTTAAAAAGGTTGAATAAAGATACAATGGATTCTTTTTGATTTGTGTGACTTTCATGTCAATTACTGTACTTAACTTCCTTGTTAGAACTTGCACATCAGCAGGTAGTATGGAGTTCTGTTGCATATCTTTCAATATATCTACTTAGAAACTGCCCTTTGAACTTCAACTTCTTGCTATCACATCAGTAAAGTGATTCCCATTACAAATGGATGCATTAACTATTCCCAGACTATGTAAGAATCCATTTTCATTGACATGTTCTATATCCATACAGTCTCTTTGGAAAATAAACAGGAAGAGTTCATTGTTTCTGCAAATAATATTAGCCAAATAATGGAAAGGATTGCTAGTAGCTATCCTATTTTTGCATTGCTATGATGACATTGTAAACTTCTGATGTTCTTCAGGTAGCTGTCCTGCTGCTCATTCCAAATTTGTCAGGTTATTTGGCACCTGGTCTGACCTTAATGTCTAGAATGAACTGCTGAGCTATGAAGTGTTCTGATTTTTCGATGCTTTGCCAAATTCCTCCCCTCATCCTTGCCACCTTTAAAATAACAAGGTCAATCACACAAAAGAAAAATGGCAGAATTTCAGGTCCAATGATGCTGATTATCAGCATAACACATACAGTTCAGTATGACATCAACTTGCCCTTGAAGACTATGGCCAAGTCCAGCTGGAATTGGCTACGATTACTCAAAAAAGCAACTGTAAATGCAAGTTCACACTTTTCTAAGGATACTTTACCAAACAATCAAGAATATGCATTTTAAAATCTGTTTTCAAAACTACAGTTAATTTTTTAAAATTACTTTTCAGGAAAACATTAATGTTAACTTGCATTGGCCATGTCTAAATAAGTAAGTTCTGAATGAATGAAGTACCATTCTTCCAATGAATTCCTCCTAATAAATTGCATGACTGATATGAACAAGTTGTGAAGATGGTAAAAATAAGACAGTAGTGGTGGATAATGGCATCCAGAAATGTAAGGAATCCTTTATTGTTTGAATCCAGAAGAATTCCAGAGAAAGAAATACCCTGAGAAAGGAGTACTTTACACACACATGCATCTCTTCTTATTGCCTAAACACTGCTCATGTTTAATCTTTCCTAATCTTGTGGTAGTGATCCCCTCTCTTCTTGCAGCACAGCCTTTTGTAATTTGGTCTTAAGTAGAATCACATCAAAATACCTTCAATTTTACCTGAAAATATCATTGTTTTACCTTAGACTTCCCCAACTCAGAGTGCAAGGCATATGATAGTACAGTTCTGATTCCCTCTTCAATAGGGCTACCTAGAGACCTGTTATGATGTATAGTGTATACAGAAACACTATTAGGACATAATATATATACACAATATAAGGAATAAAATCTGCATAATATATATGTATACAGTTTACAGGAAGCTATCTACCCTGTAGGTAAATCTTCATTCAAGATCCCTTAAAGGAGGCGAGAAGAGCATAAGCTGTTCTTTATTCATTCAAACAAAATTTTTATTGAAGACCAGTCATATGCATAATGACATACATATTCAGTAAATATCATATCATAGTACTCCGAAAAAGGAGAAAAATGTCAGCAATCTGGTAACATTTTATACACGAAAAGAGTGATGCCAAGGGAGGTTAAGTAACACATGCAAAAGTATTAATAGCTACTTTAATAGAAGAGGACTAGACTACTGATGTTATGGTATTTCCACAAAACCATGGTTTGTCTTCATTTGGAGGTAGCTAATGGAAGCTTTTTAGAACTATGTAGAAGATTCTTAACTTTGGAATGAAACAGTAATAAAAATGTTGGTGATTTTCTTGTCTGTGTGTATATATGCATTTGATAATATGTAAGAATATAGATGTGTGTTCTCTCTCTCTTATATATTAATTATCTCTATATATAGAGAGAGAGATGTTTGATATATATGTATGTGCCTGATAATACTGTCATATTTAGAATCTAAATGTAATTACTATTTTCAAATTCAAAGTTTATGTAAATACTATCCCTATCTCATTTTCAAAAGTGTAATTACTATTTCAAAGTCAAAGTTTATGTAAATACTATCCCTATCTCATTTTCAAAAATGCAATCATCAAAAAGGCCAAAAATAGGTGTTTTGTTCCTGTTAGCAATTTTATTTTTATTAGCCCTTTTTTATAGTAAGTCAAATTAAAATGTTGTTTGTTGGCCCTTCCTTTCTCCCTTTTCAAGTTACAGAATTTATTCAGCTGATGAAGTCTTCAAAGGGGCACTAATGCAATGCCAGCATGATTCAGCAGAAATGTATGTAATTATTAAAACCTGGAATGGTACCTAGAGTGATGTAATTAATGTTATACTCAATGATAGGATATTTCAATTGCCTGAGATAATGGATTTTTTTAAAGTCTGTTGAATCAT
>NW_027530545.1:13152760-13250113 GCF_008692635.1 Crocuta crocuta | reverse complement strand
AGGAAAAGTCATAAGAAAGTCAGATGAAAAACATGTTAAGGATATTATAAAAATTTTACCTACTCTGTGCAATCTTCTCTAATCTTCCCAAACACTCTTTCCTTTGTGATTTTATTTTATCCATTTCTTTTAACTGTTTACCTGTCACTATAATTTACCTTTTCTCCCCAGGCATACTACTTGATGTACTCAGAGCTCAGTACATGTTTGCTAAGCAAATGAATGAATAAACTGAATAAATGTAGTATCCCCTTACATGCAACATTAGATATCTTGAACTTTGCAATTACTTTTCACATGGATCATTGCTACCTAATTGTGACTGAGCATAAAAATCACCTGGGATTCTTAGTAAAGAAGAGATTTCCAGGACCCACCCTTAAAGAGTTTTAGGAAGCTTAAGATCAAGTATCCCAAGAGAGTTTTGTATGATCAGGTGGTTTGGGGTAATCTAGGGGATTTTATGTTTATGTTGCATATTTCAAGATCATCAAGGGGTACCTGGGTGGCTTAGTCAGTTAAGTGTCTGACTTTGGCTCAGGTCATGATCTCACAGTTTGTGGGTTTGAGCTCCACTCAGGCTCTGTGCTGACAGCTAGCTCTGAGCCTGGAGCCTGCTTGGAATTCTGTCTCCTTCTCTCTTTCTGACCCTCCCCTGCTCACGCTGTCTCTTTCTCTGTCTCAGAAATAAATAAAAATTTAAAAAAAGAACATCAAGAAAACACTTTTAACTTTATGTTGTTTATATTTTTAGTAGAAAAATTAATCATTTATTCTAATTTTATAGGGAGATTCATATCACAAATATTTATCTAGTCCTATATTAGAGTTTTAGGCATACAGAGATTTATTGATGACATGGGGCTTTATAAAACTCACAAAACATGAGGGAAACAAAAAAACAAAAATAAATGATGAAAGCCCAGAAATAGACCCAAATAAATATAATCAACTGATGTTTGCCAAAGGAGCAAAGGCAATATAATAGAACAAAGATATTATTTTCAACAACTGGCCGTTCACATGCAAAAAAAGAATCTAGATTCAAACTTGACACTCAATACAAAAATTTACTCAAAATAGGGATGGCTCAATCAGTTAAGTATCCAACTGTTGATATCGGCTCAAGTCATGATCTCATGGTTTGTGAGTTCGAACCCCACATCAGGTTCTGTGATGAGCATGTAGAGCCTGCTTCAGATTCTCTCTCTCCCTCTCTCTCTGTCCCTCTCTTATTCATGCTTTCTCAGTTTCTCTCAAAATAAATAGATTTTTTAAAAATTTACTCAAAATAGATAATAGGCCTATGTAAGTGCAGAATTATAATGTAAATGCAAAATACAAAATAAAATGTAAAATGCAAAATTATAAAACTCCTAGAAGACAACATAGGAGAAAATTTAGATGGCCTTGGGTATGTCAGTGATATTTTAGATACAACACTAAAGTTATAATCCATGAAAGAAAATAATTGATATGTTGGACTTCATTAAAATAAAAAAAAAATCTGTTTTGTGAAAGTATCAAGAGGATGGGAAAATAAATCAAATATTGGGAAATACTATACACAGAAGATAGATCTCAACAGACTGTTACCCAAAATTCACAAAAATCTTTTACAATTCAACAACAGGAAAATGAACAATCCACTTAAGAAATGGGCAAAAGACCCAAATTAGACACCTACCTCATCAAAGAATAAACACAGATAGCAAATAAGCATAGGATATTAGGGAACTGCTCAATGGCATACAGAATTAGGAAATTGCAAATCAAAACAGTGACATACCACTACACACATATTAGAATGACAAAATCTACAACACTGACAATAACAAGTGCTGGTGAGGATGTAAAGCAATTCTCAGAAACTTTCTTACTTTACTGCTGGGAATGAAAATGATACAACAACTTTGAAAGGCAATTTGACAGTTTCTTATACAACTAAACATTCTCTTACCATATTATCCATCAGTCATTCCCCCCTTATTACTAGCCCAAATGAACTGAAAATTTATGCTCAAACATCTACACGTGGATCTTTATGCAGCTTTATTTATAATTGCCAGAACTTGGAAACAACCAAAATGTCTTTCAGGAGGTAAATGGATAAACTTTAGTACATCTACACAATAGGAAATTATTCAGCACTAAAAATAAATATACTATCAAGTCATGAAAAGACAAAACGTAAATGGATATTGCTAAGTGAAAAAGTCAATCTGAAAAGGTTATACACTGTTGGATTTCAACTAAAATCCATGGAGACAATAAAAAGATCAATGGCTGCCAAAGGTAAGGTGATGGGAGGTGGGGGTGGGGGTGGATGACAGGTAGAGCACAGAGGATTTTTAGAGCAGTTAAACTATTCTGTATGATAATAATGGACACACGTGATTTTAAATTGTTCAAAACCCAAAAATAATATTTTAAAAGGAAGGGAGGAAGGAAGACAGATGGTGTTTAACACCAACAGTAAACCCTAAGGTAAAATATGAACTTTGGGGGGTGATGATTGTCAGAGCAAGTTCATCAAGGTTAGCAAACACGCCACATTCTTGGAGAATGCTGTTAAAGGAGTACACCATGCACATGGGGAATCACTGTACCTTCCCCTTAATTTTGCTACAAACCTAAATCTGCTCTAAAGAAGTCTATTTAAAAAATAAATTATAATGTAATATCACAACAATTTGACAGTTTTGATGGTTTAGAGTAGCTTACAGTAGGTAGCTGGAAGAAAAAAGCAACAAAGGCATGATCGGGGAATAGGATTCTAGGACTCTAACCTTCTAAACTTACCTAAGAATCTTCATCTAGACTCCTGATTTCTGAGTCAAAGGACCACAAGCAAATGCCATTATTATTGTTTTTTACCATTTTCTGTGATGTTGATAAGAAAAGATGATGAAAACCAAATTGTACATACAACTTAGTTTTCTGCTTGATTTGATGGATCACTGGAGATACACATTGTATTGGATTCAGAAAGGATGTAGGTCTAAGAAATGTCATTAGCACTCTTCTTGAGCTTAGTGCTTCTATCTCCTTATTGGAACTAAAAAAGTAACCTTCATTCACTTCCTTAATATTAGGTATGAGATGTTTAGAATTTAAGAATACAAATTTTGTTGATGGGAAAGCTGATGCTTTCAAAAGAACGCTCCCTCTGGGAAACCGATCAGAGGTTGGCCTTTAAGGACAATTAATATGTGAACAGGGTAAAGTAAGTATCCCTCAGTGCTCCAACAAGGTTGTATGCAGTGGGAGAGGTAAGGCAGAATCTATAATAACTGTATATCATAAACAAGTATTTTATGAGAATGTCAGATTATCTCATTTAATTTGCCAACCAATCATTAAGTGTTGCCATCATTTACAGATAAGAAACATGTTGCCCAAGGGTCACCTACTCCATCAGAGACTTAGCTCTCCAAAAGAAATCTAAACTTTTTCAAACTTATTATGACTAATGACTTCTAAAGTCCTTTGGAAAACCAAATTCACATTTTCCTAATATATTACATGTCCAATGGTGTTTTACCCTCCATTTGCTAAAGTCATTTACAGTGTAGGGAAGAAAAAAAAAGGAGAGGGGGTAGAAATGGTAAGAAACCACCAAAACTAAATCAGTAAGCTACTTGAAATTCTCCTACAATATCCATGTCTCCCAATTTCAACATCATTTTTCATAGTTTTCTCTGATCGCCCAGCCTAGATTAGTCAGCACTCCCGTGCGATACTTTCAATTAGCTGTTTGGCAGCAGCAGAACCTTCTAAGCAGGAAACTCTTGATGTGAGGGAGAAGTCACCTCCATGAAGACACAAATCCACTACCAGTGACTTTATTCCCAGTGCCTAGAATACTTTCTAAATATCTGGTTAATATAATAAGAAAGATGTGTAATGAGGGGACCTGATAACTGGCTAAGTTAAGTATCTGACTCGGCTCAGGTCATGAGTTCAGGGTTTGTGGGTTCAAGCCCTTCATCAGGCTCTGTGCTGACAGCCTGGAGCCTGCTTCAGATTCTTTTCTCTCTGGCCCGTATCTACTTGGACGCTCTCTCTCAAAAATAAACATTAAAACTTTAAAAAATTAAGATTTGTAACCATGTAAGTACTGCCGCTTCTACTCTAAGTATCTGTTCTGAGCAAGATTTTTGCCCTGCTTCCAGCCATTCTAGCTTCTGCAAATCTTACAGGGTTGTTATTTTTAGCATTTAACTCTAAATGTAACCTAGGTTTGTTTAACCAACCATTTTGGTAATTGGACTTCAAACTGAGAGAACTGAATCTAAGGTTAATATATCAAACCAAGGCTATGGCCAAATCCTTTTCCTTCCTATAGACAATCCACATCCTTCATATGACCCTTGCAGAGAATGGATTCCCAGCCTGCTATTTGATTAAATCCTCTGTTCCCACCAAGAGGGAAGTCACTAACAAGCTAAGGAAAAAACGGTATGAGAGAAGAGCAATCCCACCCCATGTCAAGGCATTCATAAGTTTGATCAATAGAATCTTCAAAAGCACCCACAAAAACAAAAATAATATTCTAACCACATCCAAGGTCTCTTGCACCCTATGGCGAACAAAAGGCAATATTCTACCACCCACCGCAGCAGCTTAATGTTCCCTGCTGCTGTGGAAAATGCTATATTGAACAAATGGGCCACACTGTGGCTATTGGATTATGAAGCATCTACAGAATCTCAGACCATCACATGTAGGAAACTACAGGTGTTGAGCATAGAACACAGAGTGCCGGCTATATTGATTTTCACAGCGCTCAAGGCAAAGGGAAAAAGGAGACTGTTAGAAAAAATACTAAGTCACAGGCATAAAGGAACAGAACGTCTCTTAAGCAAACCTGCAGAAATAAAATCAAACTTTCATACAAAATTCCTCATAGTGGAGTCTTTAACACGCTTTAACTGTCATACTCAGAACTTCCTTACATCTTGAACTACCAGTTCCTATTTGAATTCCAACCTAGTCTTTTATGAAATTTTTGTTTGCTTTACATTTTAATTTAGCAAAGATTTCGCCCAGTCACCTACCCCAGACTAATCAAGTAGAGTATAAACTAAAAGCTATAGCAAATCATACTGTCAAGACAAAAGTAGAAAGAGTCACTAGTTAATTAGTAACCACCATGACAGAACACAAGGTAGGGATGTTAAAATCACTGTCTCTGGAAACTTTTTAAATTACCAGTCATCATTTCCCCTACTGTGCAGTTTGCTATCAAACATGCATATTGCATTACCTTTTTGAAGTGCTTTTCAATCTTTTTAACTTTTCCTAATTATGCCTTACTTTGCTGCATCTTTACATTTGTTTTTCTTAAGATGCCTTTCTATAATACTCTACTCTTCTTAGATGGTTACTAACATATTACAATCATCCCCTAACTCATTTTTTTATCTTACCCATAGGCTACAAATACCAAATTTTAAGTACATTGTAGTAACCTGTGGAAATATTTGACAAAATTTGTTGATGAAAAAAATAATTACTTAGTATTTATAAAATGAATAAAGACCCAGCACTTAAAGCAAATGAATTATTAGCAAGTGAATATTTCTAATTCTCCACCAATTAGTTCAGACATCTGGGCTTGTGTTACTGTTTTCTTTAGTCTCCATTACTCTTTACCATGAATGTACTTATGAATGATTCTTCTACAGTGGCTACCCCATTATAATCTGTCATTGAAATCTTACATGACTAGTTCATTATATCATTTATATATGCTAATACTTCCTGAAGAAATTCAAACTGATGAAAATTGTCAGTGCCATACTATTCTACATTTACACAGAATACAAAATTAATTCAGAAGTATTTCCGGAGTCTGGTTTAAACATACACACTTTTCAGTTACAAATCAGCTGCTTGATAGCAGAGGGAGGTTTTTAATACTTTAAAAAAAAAAAAAAAAGGTGCCTGGGTGGCTCAGTCGGTTAAACGTCCAACTTTTGGTTTCATCTCACATCATGATCATGGTTTTTGAGATAGGACCCTAGGTTAGGTTTCATGCTGACAGCATGGATCCTGCTTGGGATTCTCTCTCCCCCAAAATAAAGAAATAAAATTTATTTTATTTATTTCTCCCAAACTAAATAAGTAAAATTTTCTCACTCCTAAAATAAAACTATTTTTTAAATTTAATTATTTTTTTAAAATTGGATATAACACCAGAGTTGGGCATCTAATGCAGGATGAAGGCTAAATGAACTTAGCAGTCAGCCATGACATAAAAACTGATTAATGTAGCTCAAAGTTGGTCTAGCTCTGTGTCAATTAGTCTCAATAATGAAGCATTTACAATGTACTATGAGGATGTATTATGTTACATGCTGCAGGAGTTCAACAAAAGCATAAAGTGTTTCTCTTGGACAGGACATAGAAGCCTTTTCCATATCATCATACAGAAAAACAGTAGCCTAAACTATTAACTTCTAAATATATCCTGGGCTTAATGATCAAATCTGTTTATTATTTTGACATTTTCCCACTATCAAATTTACTTTCATCTTTAAATTAAGAATTTTCCATCTGAACAGTATTTTGGATACCCCTCTGTACCCCTTCATTTATATATTGTTTTTGTCATCCCTGAGAATAAGGTGATGGTTATCCTCTTATAAACACAGGAAAACTGTAACATAGTAACTCAAAGGAGAAAGCTTTGGAAAGCTGCGGGGATGCTAGTACTAGGAGTTGGTCTATTCATGCTCAATGATTGTACTTGTGTATTCCATTCACGTCCATATCATCAAAATGACAGAGGTGAATATTCCGGTTGTAAGGAATGAACTATAAACATGTATATGGATATGCAATTAATAGACCCACAGAGGTCATCACACCCTTGAGACAGAGGTATTACTTTCAAATCATTATTACAGGAGACTTGCTTGGGGATAGGTAGTTAGGTATCTAGAATCCAGCATAAAAAAAGTTAGCCTCAACTATTAAATATGAAGTATTTTCTGAGTCTTTCTTTTCTAGGGAAGTGCTTTCCTTTGAATTCACCAATATAACTCCAGAAATAATTAATGTAACGGTCTTGCTATACTTTTTTATTGTAGTAAAATACACTAACATAAAAGTTATCATCTTAAGTACTTTTAAACATACAATTCAATAACAGTAAGTACATTCCCAATGTTGTGTATCACTCTCCATTTCCAGAATTTTTTCATCTCAAACAGAAATGTTGTACCCATTAAACATGTACTTTTTTATGAATATTCACATGCACACTCAAGATACATTAAATGACTGCTGAAGGTCTGAAGGAAAACTATAAAAAATAAGTATTCTAAAAAAATTATTCACATGTGCTAAAGTTCTTGGATTAGCATAATGGAGAACAATACAGAATTCATATTATACTCTGTTCTATTTAAACATTTGTGTCAGAAAAATAAAAAGGAAAAGGGCACCAATAATTTAATACCCTTGATCACAATCCCAAAGAGATTAACTACAGAACATCTTGGTTAAAATAATTAAACATGAGTAATTATTTCCCACACACTTTCCTCCCCCCCAACACATTCTCAAGATAAAGAGTATTCAGAAAACAAACCGGCCCACTGGGAGGACAAGCTCAGAGAAATTGAAATACACTTGCAGTCCTCATTCTGATAGAATGTGCTCATATAAATTCTTTCAAAAAAAGGTGCATCTTAAAACATATTGTTCTCTTTCCATCAAAACAATGTTATAATTGGGGACCTGTATTCCTGAACAGGATTTTGCATGGCATAAATCACACATATGACCAAGATATCATAAATGCAAAGCTATAAAAACTACAGACCTTTATAATCATTTAAAATAATAAAATTATACTCCTTTATAGAATTTAACAGCTAGAAGGGATTTTACTATATTGCCAAGTTCAAGCCCCCTTTTCTATGAATGGGAAAAAAAAATCTGTCTGGAAAAGATGAGTGACATTCCTTTAACTTACCAAAGTAGTTTGTAGACACAGGCACTAAGAACTGAAGATTTCTTCATTTCAACCTATTGTTCCTCCACATACTTCAATGATTTTAATATTTCAGCAATTATGGTTGTATATCAATTATACATTATAAATATTAAATGGAGTATACATGCAATACATAAAATGTAGTTTTCACATATAAAAGTTGTATACAATATTCTTGCTGTATTTATATTACATTAATAAATTGTTCACCTCTCTTGAATTTTGACAGATTTTTAGTGGTATGATTGAAATGGCCGATTTTAATTAATAGTAACCCAAGAAAGTATGACTGGATCCTTGTTTTTTCCTATAAATAGATTTCCCATTACAAGTAGAGACAGTCTAAAACATTTATCATTCATTAATTAATGTATTGTCATTATTGTAAAATGACCATTTTAGTGTCTTGATATTTGTGAATATCTCTAAGGATTTAAATTAAGAGGAAGAGACTCAAACTTGATTGTAGAATGTATATTAGCTGTCTCTAACCAAAACCACACACACACACACACACACACACACACACACACTCAAGGATAGCTTTGAGAGAAAAATTTACTTCCATCCATCTCTTAACCTCCCTCCCTTCCTAGAAAAAGACATTAAAAATCACTGCATTAGGACTATACATACAAGACGTACATAGTTCCTCCAGCAGTCTGCATGCTAATACTGATTAAATGGTCTTCTAAAGCATAATTCAGAGGAAATCATATTCTTCAATATCACAAGCCATGTCTCCTTGACTCTAGAGATAGAACACATTGTGTGTTACCTTAGAATTCAGCAAATATATGAATAAAGTTTCAGAAATGACATATATTCTCAGAGTAAGAGAAATGCTGAAATATATATAAAAAAACACTATTATACTTGAACTTTGACTATATCGCTTCTTCCTGAGGAAACAGTTCTGTTCACTTAATGTTGACATTTATGTGCAAAATCTGCTTAACTTCAAGTATGTATGGGGGAGAAGTTTTATTAAATAAAGTCTAAATTAAACATAAAAAAAATCTATGCAAAACAAGTGATTTGAGAAATTGAATGTCTCCAAATTTTAGTTGGCTTTTGCATACCACTTTATAGAATAATATTCAGGACATGGGTTCCTGAGAGAAACCATTGAAATATTTTTTTAACCTACACTTCCATGGGAATAGCTAAACCAATGAGTAAAGATAAATACATTGTTTGATGAGTGAATGTGCAAACTATTAAACTGTATATGAATAGATTGAACAAACTAAATGCGTAGTCCTATTTCTGGGTATACAGATCCCTTCCTCCAGTCTTACACATTCATGACTAACAACTCACCTGATAACCTAGAGCTACACTGAGCCAGCAGCATTTTTCTGCTGAGTCTTGACAGCCAATATTAAGTGCCTATTACTGTCTACGTTGAGTACTGAGCATGCTAAAAAAGATATAAAAAGACTCTGAACTAATGAAGTTTAATATCCACTTGTATAAAGAAGAAATATAAAAATAATAAATACCTACTACTACAGTACAAGTTACCACTAAATTAGTGATATATACAAATTAATATTAGAAACATATAAAAATCTTTTATTAAATTAGAACAAATAACTTCATAGAAAAATAGGACACAGGTTTTAAGAAATTCCAGAATACAATGTACAAAAACAAATGAATTAAACCTCAATAACAAAGAAAATGCAAATTCGAAAAACAAAGTACATTTTCATTCACAGATTTAGCCAAATCTGAGATTAATAGTATCAAATGTTGAATCCTATAGTTTTTGTGTAAATTGGTAAAGTCTTTTTGGAAGATAACTGACAGTATCTATCAAAATTAGAATTATAAGTTATTTGACAGAAAATTACAATTGTGGGAATTTAGTCATTAAAGTATCATAATATGTGTCATATATAATACCAACATTTTCTAACAAAAATGCTCATCACTTTACCATATGAATGGTAAACAATGTAAACCTAACTACAGATCTCACAATAGGAAAGTAGTTAAAAAAATGCATGATTTCTATTATGAAACACTTCAAGTTGTTAAAAAGGATGAGGCAGAAATTTATATATTAGCATATAATCACCTAAAATCATATGGAAATATGAATAAAGTATATCACTGAACAATACATATGTTTATGTACGTTAACATATCTGTGTCTCTTTCATAATGCATACGTATGTAAACAGGCAAATGCACAGAAAGATATATGCAAAAACATACTCCAAACTGGAAAATGGTTAGTTCTGAGCAAGGGAGCAAAAGGTAGGAAAGAGGTGCAGCCTGGAATGTTTTGTATAATTTCCTACTGCTTAGAATGTTTGTCTTGTGTATACATTCACGTAAGCTTGTTTGTAAGGCAAAGATGTATACAGTGACAGAGCATGCATAGAATCGATAAAGCCACATTGTCAAAGTATTGGGGTAAGAATAAGAGACAGATTCTGTATTGTTTAGGAGAAGGAAAAATAAAAAGCTTATCAAAATACTTAGAAATAAGATGTATAGGACACAAGTTTGAGAATGAAGAATTTAAGGTAATCAAAAGAGCAGAGAAATTCACATAATTCTTGTAAAAAATTATAGAAACCACTTAGAGATTAGGTCTTCAGTGGAAGAAAAGGAATACAATAGTTAAGCTATTTGTGGGGGCATCTGGGTGTCACAGTCAGTTAAGCATCTGACTTCAGGCCATGATCTCACACAGTTTGTGGGTTCGAGCCTCATGTCAGGCTCTGGGCTGACAGCTCAGAGCCTAGAGCCTGCATCAGATTCTGTGTCTACTTCTCTCTCTGCCCCTCCCCTGTTCATGTTCTGTCTCTGTCTCAAAAATTTAAAAAAAAAAAAAAAAAGTTAGAAAATGGGAAGACAGGCTATTTGGAATCAGACAGATTATTACATGGTGGATGGAAAAAGGATGAAGTCATTGGGCCAGCAAAGTGTCTACTGTGACTCTTGTGCAAAAGTATGCAGGTGGGTCTGAGGCTCTCTTTTCTACATTTTGAAAGTTAAAGACACGAACAAATGACTAGAGCTTGAGCAATACAAAACAGACGAAGGCCACACAGAGACAGAGTTATGTGTCAATTGACACAGAACAATGGTCCCTGAGCTTGTAAGCCAGCATCAGTGAACGATTTGAAAGCTTCTGAGATATTAGAAACATAAAATATATTTAAAGCAAACTTTAGGTAAGAATAGGACAGTCCTCACACTGGACAGGTGACAGCATTGGTAGAAGTCAGACAACACCAAGAAGCAAGAATACAGTTTTGAATAAAAGGAGACTCTATGATAGTCCTATCTGAAACCAGTTTTTATTTCCAGGTTCCTAACTGACCAGGAATCCCATGCCAGAATATATTGAACGATTTCCTAAATTTCTTCATCTATTTTTTCTTGTTAAATATAAATTGAAACATATTTATTCCTTGCTTTATCTCAATTAATTTTGTGGGTTGTCATTCTTAAATGATTCTTTTGTTATCTTTCTTAGATCTCCAACTAAAGAAGCCTTTCAGGATTAGTATAGAAAAACATCCTCTTCCTACTTGTTATAGTACAGATCCAAGCAAATAAATAATAAAATACTTATAATAGGCAACATTTTTTATACAATGTGCTCTTACAAAGTTCCCTTCCTTTGTAATCTCCTTTTTGTTACATATTTCCCTGCTACAAATTTTCATTCTAAGTCTTGCCTTGTAAACTAGCAGGGCAGACATATACAATGAGTTGCCCAGCCCTGGTAACTTGCACTGACTTTTTTTTTTTNCTCTGCCTTACTTTTCTATCTCCTACCTGGATTGTGACTAGCTGACTGTGTCAGTGTCTACAAGGGTTAAATCTGCAATTAAAGGGGCAGTTCCCTTTTTTTTTTTTTTTTTTTTTTAATGTTTGAAATGATGAGTTCAGGGAAGAAAGCTTTGAACCAAACTGAATTGTAAACTAATCATGTTAATCACCTGCAATGATTTACTTGGGCTTTGACAGCATCAATCAGAATCCAAACAGAACACCATAGAGAAATTCATGCCCATATCCCTGTATTCCCTCCTTTAAAAAATGTTTATCTTTGAGAGAGGGGAGACAGAGAGAAAGAGGAGGGAGACACAGAATCCAAAGCAGGCTCCAGGCTCTGAGCTGTCAGCATGAAGACCTACATGGGGCTCAAACCCATGAACCATGAACCATGAGATTATGACCTGAGCCAAAGTTGGATGCTTAACCAGCAGAGCCATCCATGTGTCCCTAACCCGGTATTCCCTCCTGAAGTCAAAACCAAGCTTCTAAGAAGAACCATGTATTTCCCTGTTGAGTTACTGACAAACACAATAATTACAGATATAGTCATCCAAGACACCAAATATCTAAATATGGTATTAACATAATTATTTTGAGTTTGAGTAACTAAACACACTTTGTTTTTATCTGACAAAAGGGCTAATGCCCTTATGAGTAAAAACGGATTTTTACAGGCTTTCAGATACCCAAATCCAACTTTCCATTTTATCATGCTTGTCCTTGCAATTTATCCTTCAGCTTCAATCACATGGAACCTTCTACATCTTCTCCCCCAAATACCTAAACCCACTGCAAATACAGTCTGAATGAATCCCTGTATTCCACTCATGTCCTCACAGTATTTTCCACTCATTCTTTACACAGAGTGAATTGGACCTAAATGAGAGGATTTTTTTTAATGGTGGGAGCAGATTTTGTCTGTTTCTTCAGTTTGGTGCCTCATAGTATTTGCCCAATAAAATTTTGTTAAATTGTTACTTTAAAAGAGAGGGAAGCTAGTTTACTAAATACCCACTGAGGCAAACAATAGCCATAAACACTTTGCATGGAGGTATACTTTTATTATTCATTAACTTTCAATTATCTTTCCTCCTCACTACTAAGAAAATTAGAGTCCTCTGCAATAATTTAAATTCCATTTATTTATAGTACCAGGAATAATAATTCTGCCATTATATGTATTTTATGGAGATCTAATGCATCTCATTTTTTCCTGAAATCTATACTTAGATACTATGTACTGGAGTTTATGACATTAACTTTCAGTTGTCCCCAACATTGATATACATAGTTTGATAATAAAGAATTATTTAAAAAGGAATATACAGTAATTAACTTAAAAATTAAGTACTACACTAAATATCCATTTTACTTTCACTATAGTATGTAGTTTGTATTTTAGATTAGTGAACTGTAGAATCTTTTAAAACATAATAAAGCTGCCTTTGAATTAGGGATGCTTCCCAAACACTTTAAATCTCTCTTTCAACTATTAAATGCAGTGCTATAATTCTAATAACCCATAGCAGTTAACTATCGTCCAAGGAAGCTACACTATAAAGTGGCATTATGAAGGCTTATATTCCATAGACATTTTTCATGTGCATGCTACAGCCTCTAATATTAGTAGACAATGAGAGATAACATGCCCAGGAGAGAAATAGCAAAATAGAAACAGATGATTAGCTTTGTCCTGAATGCCTCTGCAGGGGACTTGTGTAGGAATCAGTAACATTGTTCAATAATCTTATATTTTAATTGTCTATATTACTATTTAAAAACAATTTTAATATTTATCTGAAAGAGAGAGAGTGAAAGAGAGAGAGAGAATGAGCAGGGGATGAGCAGAAGCAGAGGGAGACACAGAATCTGAAGGAGGCTCCAGGCTCTGAGCTGTCACCACAGAGCCCAACACAAGGGCTTAAACCCACAAACTATGAGATCATGACTTGATCCGAAATGGGACGCTGAACTGACTAAGCCACCAGACACCCCATCCATTTTACTATCAAAAAGTTGTTTTAGGTTGAAATAATGAATTATTTTATTTTGATATGAAGCTAGATTCCTGAAATATGTGTCCAATTCAATTGAGAGGACCATTTTAACAAGTCTAATTTGTTGATGTAGCATAACATAAAGTATGGATTTGAAATCACAACAGAATTTCCACTCTGCCATTTACTTATTATGTAACCCTAGATGATAGTTCACTTAATTCTGAGTCTGTTTCCTCATGTACAAAATGAGGGAAGCATCATATTCTTGCCAATCTGTAAGTGCTGTTATGGGGATTACATATGTTTAAGTAAGTGTTTCCCGACCTCAAGAGGGTCTACAAATTTCTAAGCATATCAACGTGGGTATATATGCTTATAGATAAAACAAGGCACAAAGGAAATTGGCGTGTGGGGGGTACGTTTCTGATTACCTCCATGACAATTCTCCACATAAGAAAGTGACTACAATCCTAGTAGAAGTATCATGGACAGAATATATAGACTTTCTCAAAACACTTGGAGATGGGTATTGTCCTAGGTAGCACAATCCTGGGCAAGCTATTTATTTTAGAAGGAAAAAAAATCATAGAGGCTATGAAAAAGGAAGAGGGATGACATGAGAAAAACTTGAAGGAAAAACAAAGAATGAAAGCCAGAACATCACAGTTCTCACACCTCATATGGGAAGGATAAGCAAAGCCCCGTGGAACACAAAACAAGGTTTAGTGGCACTAACCACAAAATGAAATAGCAGATAATAAAACTGTTCTTAGAGAGATTAAAATGACAAAGTCCATTTTGTAGCAAGTCTTTTCTACCTAAACCGAGTCAACTCTAGTTCAGACCACATAAGACCTCAATAAATCAATGCAGTAAAAGCACTGATCCCCAATACAATTAAAGGGTGAGAGAAGAATAATGTTAACCTCACAGTTAAAAGACAAACATAAGGGTCAAGTCACTGAAAAAGACATGAAAAATCTGCTGAAATAATAGTGTTAAGGGGGAAAATGTCAATATGAAATGTATGGGAAATTAAAAAGTAGACATCTGAGAATTATTAATTTGCTGAGTAAAAGCTGCCCCATTATTCTAACATCTGCCACATTATTTGGCTACACGTGCAGCACCACTAATCTGGAACTCAGCAATGGCAAGACTAGAAGGCTTGCCTTCTTTAAATTACTTTGATTTACAGGTGATGCAATAACTAAGGTAACAGAAATACCCTCCTCAGTCTACAGACTTCAGAAAATTATATTTACTAGGATGCATCTTCACAGGTTGGCTAAGGGAAAGCTGTCAAGCAGTAAAGGATATTCCATTCATTTCTATGAACTGTGGAACACAAATGCCCGAGATAAAGAGTGGTCATTAATTTTTTATTTTATTATTTTTTAAGAGATGGATATGGAAATTCTATTATTAACCACTTTCATAAATGAATGTTTGTGGGAAAAGTGACCTCTGTATCATAACTGGTTCATTCTTTCATCTAGGTCTCCAAATACCTATACACACATATGTGCAAGTTATTGGAAATCATAAATTGATATACTCAGGAAAGAGAAGTTTCTAGTATTTTGTCCCACATAAGTACTGAGCTAGAAAACTGAGCTTAGAAGGATCACAGAGGAATGCATTAGATATTGAATTCATACTTTTTTTTATAGGCATTATCAGTAGGTATTTTTGATGTGGTGGGATGAGTACTGGATAGGGGACACTGCCATGTCCCTGGTTTGCACACAAGCTAGTCATAGGACATTAGTAAAATATCTGACTTCTCTTATTCTAAGGTTCACTACGAGCAAAAGAGAAACAACAGCTACCTCATAGGGCTACTAAAAGAATTCAAAATGGTTTAAAAGATATATATATTATATATACATATGCATACTATATATACATATGCATATTATATATATCTTTGAATTATATATACGTGTGTGTGTTTGTGTATGTATATGTATATATATATATATATGCATATATGCATATGTATGTATACACATACATATCCAGAACTAGAACCTAGTACTTTCAACTCTGAAGTTATTGTTCTTTCTCCCACAAAATCATTCTCTTCCTACCAGCAGTTTTTTACTGGGATAAATAAATTGAAATTGTTGGGAAATATTTTATATACAATATTTTTTATATTACTGTGTGGCACTTAGTAGTCATAATAAATTACATGTTCACAAGGTCTATTTTGCTGTTCATAGAAAAGACATGTCTTCCTTGACCAGTCAGTATGAACCTAACCAGTTGCCTGATAAATGTTCATAAGTCACAAAAGGAAGAAGCCTTTCCCACCCCTGGCAGGCAGGAGACAAAACAAAACAAAACAAAACAAACTTCTGACACTCATTTTTCCCCCATTCCATCCATTTATATCACTACTGAACTCAGCACAATCATTTAGAAACAGTACTAATTTAAACAGAAAATACACTACTTTGGCTGGACTTCTAGGGGGGAGGATGGATTTAGGAAATCATATGGCCTTTAAGAGAAAGTCAAAGAAATAAAGTTATGTTTAGTGTAGAAAAGGCAGAACATTTAAGCCGATGATATAATGACCACCTTTTGAATAAACATAAGTGCTCTTTTAAAAGTGAACTGCACACAATGGGCAATAGGGGTAAGAGGTTTCAAGGTGAGGTGTAAGGAAGGGAGAACTGTCCAAAGTTTCAGTAGGTTGCTAAGGAAAGGAAACTTCTTTTCTGGGAAGTTTTAAGATTAGGATAACTGCACCCCTGCCCCTTTTGATTTTCATGACAATTGACTCTTTGGATAGAATGCAGACAGCAGTGAGCTGTATTGTCTTCAGCTTCTCCAGAACTCTTCCACTGGACTCCAAGCTACCTCTTGTGAGAGGAAATCTATTCCAGCAGCACTGGAAGCCCCAGATCTCAGGCTGATAGTTACTGACAATGTCTGCGATGCAGAAAGAAGAGTCAATGACAGACGTGAAATCGTTAGGATTCTCCAGAGAAGAAGGATTCTTTTCATAGTTTTCACTTTGATTATCACTCCTCTGTATTTCTCCACAGTGAGTGTATGGCTTATTGATTTAATAATCAGAATTAAAACAACTAATCTTCCAGGAACCAAACATATAATCCAGACAAACCCTACGTCAACATGATTTTTTTCTAGGTCTTATTAGCAAAATTCTTTGATAAACTGAGTGTACCACATAAGGCTTTTATAGATAAATCCTTAGAGGCCAAGGCTTAAATGTCCTCCACTACCTGGATTCCAGGACACTCCCGGAAGTAAGCTGTCTCCAGACAACCGTAAATACTAAGAAAGAAGAACGAGTATGTGCCCGCACACACATGTACACATATTAATGATTAGAAGACAACATTATATTTTATAAGATGTCGTCCATTTTGGTTAAAAAAATAGAAGAAATTTCAGGTCAAGAAAGTTGTTTGCAACTATACATTTTTATCAGTTTTTAAGAGATGTAGCCCCTGAAGATTTAAGCACAAAACCTTTTTGCCAGCATTATACATACTACACCTAACGTACTTTAAGTTTTGTTTGTGCTGTTATCTTGTACAACTCTTTTATCATCAACTAAAACATCCCAAATTTCTTCTCACGTTCCTGTTTGCAAATGATTAGAATAGAAAATCTGGGTAAGTTTCTGAGGAGTCACACCTTAGCTTTTCTATTTATTTTGCCAAACTGCAAAAGAGAATTCCGTTTGAATTGAAGATCTGTGTATACGTATTTGAAAATCAAATGTGTCCAATGTAGATATAATTCAGAGTAAAAATTATAAAACAAAAAAAATATAAAATACGTTTAAGACCCAACCTATACATCCTCTTATTTGAGCATTGTTTTATCTTTTTTTTTTTTTAAATAGAGCCTTGCCAGCACAAGGTTATTATTATTATTATTATTATTATTATTAATTTCTAGGAGAGAGAGAGACAGCGTGAGCAGGGGAGGGTCAGAGAGAGAGGGAGTCACAGACTGAAACAGGCTCCAGGCTCTGAGCTGGCAGTCAGCACAGAGCCCGATGCGGGGCTCGAACCCACGAACCGCGAGATCATGACCTAAGCGAAAGTCAGATGCTTAACTGACTAAGCCACCCAGGCACCCTGAGCATTGTTTTATCTTGAAGCACTTAAAAGGAGAACCAGTCAATGAGGAAATGCTCATGGAGAGCATGTTATATACACAATGCTGTGGTGATAGGAAGGAAATCATTTGTATAAAATAATAAATTAATCAATTAATTAATGCTTAATGAGCATCTCCTATATACCAAGCACTTTTGTAGGCATTGGGAATATAGCATTAAGTAGAGCAGGTTACAACCCACAAAGAAGTTTACAATTCACTTCTGAAGAGAAATCAGAAATGTGGGGAACAATCTAAACAATAATTAGGTAGTATAAAGGTCATGCAATCAAGAGAATAGGAAATGTACTTCCTTGTCAGCCCCAAAATTCAGGGAGGCTTCACAAATCAGGGAAGCCTGAACAAGGCTGTAAGGGTAGGTTGACTTGTTTATTAAGTGAAAGGAGAACCATGCTAGAGAAGTTTAAAAGTCATCAGGCACAGCTAGTGAAAAATCATGCAGCAAAACTAAATTCAGGCCACAAAGGTAACAAAGCACTCCCTTCATCAGGATAATAGCAGTGGTTATCAAGAGAAAAGGCAATGAAGATTCTGATTTTAATATAACTGTTCCTCCTTCTCCTCCTCCCCTTCTCAACCTCTGTCCTTTTCCTCTCCTTGTTGTTTAATATTGTTGATAAATCTTCAAAGAGGTTATGGTAGTCAGGTAATAGTGAAGACAAGTTATAGGTCAGAGAAGAAGGACCCAGATAGAATAAGGGGGGATATGAGAAGGGTATTGATTTTGTGCCATTGTTAAATGGAAGTTTTAGCTAGAGGAATGCTATGTACTTACCATTTTCTTTTTCCACATTCCTTAGAAGCCAGGTTGGAATTATAAGATTGCATTCCAGTCAATCTTGTGGGTACAGTTTTAAAAAAGTATCCAAGGAAACCTCCAGCCCTCTTTTCCATGCCCTAGCTACCTTGGAAGCCCAGTGTTCCTTATAATATAGCTAAGACAGATGAAGCCTATCACACCAGGAGAAAGCCTTTTTAAGTCATTGAGTGTTGGGAGTTAATTTGTTTCCACAATTTAGTGTTGTCTTCTCTGAAAGCAATATTGTTTCTATAGTGAATTTGTTTACTAAGATTATTTTAGCAAAGTTCATTATGGTTGGAAATAGGCATGAGAGGCCATTTATGCTAATAGAGTATAACTACTATAACCTTCAGGTTTTATCTTCTAAGGTCTTACTTTGTGTCACTATTAATTGCTGTTCTTATTCACTTGTAAATAAACTTATGTATTCATTGTAACTACATTTTGTGGAAAAGTTCAGAGTTGTAGAACAGACAATAATCTTCTCCAATTTTCTTTTTTAAATAGCATGGACAATCTTCATGGTAATCTTTAATGATCATTGGTTTCAATAAGCTAAAGTATTTGCCCAGAGAAAAAGTGTGAAACTTTCCAGAGAGAAATTACCAAAATTTTAATATAAGTAGGAAATGAATCTCAGGTTATTATCTGAAGTTTGCTAGTAAGAGCTCAGGGAATAAACATAAGTGGGTTTAAGTAACAAAAAACAATAATAAAAAATATCCTTCCCTCTATGCAAACAGAAATTTTAACTAACTCAATAAAAAAGTGCCTACATACAAAATGTGTGGAATTCTGGCATACTATCCTGTAAGATCGCTCATCTTTGACTTGGAAGATTTTATAGTACAACTAATTATCCAATTCAGGAAAAAAAAAAAAAAAGTGCAGCCAGCAAGTTCTAAATTAAACACAGTCATCTTGACTTTTGTGCTGAGAGGAAACATCCAACTTGGGATTGTGTAACAAGGTTGGACCAGCAATGAGAATGCTTGAGTTCTTGACAGAACACTACCACTAATTAAGCTCATGACATTTGTTGAGTCCAGTAATCTTATAGTATCAAGTTATTTCACTTTTCCTATACTCTGTGTGTCTGTGTATTTCTCCTTCCCCATTCCCCACCCCTCTGTCCTTTTCCTCTTTCTCATATATCATATATCTTGCTTTGTTTACCTTATGGTATTTATAGTAACTGCCCCTTCTCATCCCTCTACCAGCAGCAGACCTTCTTTCAAGGTCTTGTATGAGTATCCTTTCTTCGTGAAACTGGACTCCCAGAAAAAAGTGGATTATTCTCTCCCTTATGATCTTATACTCTCCTATTCAGAGGTCTATCATAGCACTAAATTTTGGCATCTTACCTCTTTATATATGTGTTCCCCAATTTATTCTGTGAGTTTCTTGAGGTCAAAGATCATATCTACTTGTTATATTACAAATTGCTAGTTTAATCTGCAGGGCATAGAATATGTTCAATAGATTTTTGTTAGGTAAAAGAATGACTGAATATGCTTATTCAGATGTTACAGCTGAGCAGGTAGTTTTGGCAGAAAGAGACTAATTTGGAAGTGGGAGCTGAGTGGAGAAGAAATCCTTGGATATAGCTAAAATTGCCAAAGCCCTCAGGTACTCTCTCCCTGGATGTGTTCTGTCTCTTTGGATCAATTCTAGCCATGCCTGAAACTGAGTCAGGGATTGGATTCTTCTTACCATTTCCTGCTCTACCCAATTCTGCTAGCAGCAGCAGCATTTAATCAGTCTTTCGATGATGATTTTTTTTTTTAAGTTTTTTGAGTCACTGACAAAACCAAACTACCTAAGAATTAGCAACAAAGGAATTTAGTGGTAGTCAGATAAAGCCTCCAGATGCATTCCTCCAGGAGAGATGTTTAACTAGGACTCATTTTTGGGTCAATTCATGACACAAATTGCAGATCACTTACAGCACTTTGAAACTGAATTTAGGACTGTGTTTGCAGAGTTATCTTGAGAACAAGTGAGAGCCTGGTGGGAGAAGGACAGACTTTGAAGGAGGTTGCAAGTGATCTGAGGTGGGTACTGCTGAGAATGAAGCAACAAAAGGCACCATTTTTGTTTTGTTTTGTTTTTCATTTTTTGTGTTTTTTTTTTTGTTGTTGTTGTTTTGCCCTGTACTGCATGAGGGTGTCAGCTAGGTTAAAAATCAGTTGATGAGGTAGAGGGGTGAAAATGCTAAACATACACAGAGACATATTTGCATCTGTTCCCATGAGTTCGCTTGAAAGCAGAAAGGAGAAATAATCTTAAAGAAACAATTTCAAGTAAAGAGGCATTAGTACTACTTAAGATATCTTAAGCATTTCTGTGAGTGGAGTTAGATATCTAAGGAAAATATAGGGCTTAGTGAATGAGTTAGTTCTATGTTAAGGAGGTAATTTGCCTCCTCAGACCTCTTGGTTTTCAATTTCCTTAGAGCAAAGGAGTTCTCAAATTCTGGCCCTGTACCAATGGCTTTAGCATCACTCAAGAGTTTAGGAATTCTCTGGCCCTAATCCAGAACTGTGGAATTAAAAACTCTCGTGGGTTTCTAATTCACCTGGGTGGCTCAGTCACTTAAGTGTCTGATTTAGCTTAAGTCATGATCTCACTGCTTGTAGTTTGAGCCCCACAGTGGGCTCTGTGCTGACAGCTCAGATCCTGAAGCCTGCTTCAGGATAGGTCTCCATGTCTCTGGTCCTCCCCAACTCTTGCTCTCTCTCTCTCTCTCAAATATAAACTTGGAAAAAAAAAAAAAAAGAAAAAACTGGGGGTACAGGAAGGCAATCTGCATTTTCACAGGCCATTCATTTATTTCTGATGCATGCTCAAAATACTCTGGTCTCTCCAGATCACATAAATCTTTTGCCTTTTACTGATGCATGCTCAAATTTGAGAACCACTTAATTAGGCTAGGCTGAAACTTGGTCTTAAGAAAACTATACATGAAGAAAGATTCCATATTACCTAAAATAGCATTTGCCAAATAGTTGACAAGATAATTTTAGTCAGAGACCAATCTGAGATCAAGAATACCAAAATAAGTAGTAAGATACAAGAAATAGGTAGTCAATCTAAAATTAAAAACAACAAAAACAATTGCAGCATGCAGCAAACACATTAAAGAATCAAGAATGTCAATGCAGAAAACATAAGGTCACTCTCAGGTTGAAATCTTGTAAGAAGCATTCATATACATTCTTGCCTAGATCCCCATCCCATTATCTGTGGCCATAACCCTGATTGCTGAAATCGCTATGACCTGAGATTCTAGGATCAATTTAAAATAGGGAAATGGAGATGATATAGTCTGCTTCCTGGTGAGTTTGGCATCTCCAGAGGGTTGTCTAATATGAGTGGTCTTAGTGAAGAATAGAAGAGGTACAGGTGATAAGTCCAGAGAGGCAGGACACCAACTGATTTAAATCATGTTAAACCTTTGGATTTTGAATAAAAGAATAAAAGAATAAGAATAAAAGAAATCTTTGACAGAATTTTAAGTAAATGTATTATCAAGATCATATTTGGGTGTTCAAACATTACTATGGTTGCCATGCATAAAAGAGACTGTAATGGGGAAGTAACAGCGTAAAAGAAAAAAAAAAAAAACATTGAAAACAGATTTTCATTGCAATTGTCCTTTCAATTTTTCCAACTTAGAAATTAAGAGCAAAATGTTCCAAGAACATTTTATGTTGGGACATATTCAAAGAATCTAATAAAAATCATGGTAAACATACTGATATTAAAACAAACATCCAGTGAGCTAGTTTGAAAAAGTGCAGACTCTAAAACCATATTCATAAGGTGTAACCTTCAGTGTCTTTCAGATTTGTTCTGTTTTCCCACTAATCTCTAATTTCTCCAAATATCCCCCATAATGTTCTACTTTGATTTATAGGGTAAGATAATATTTCTAAATATGAGTATTGATTGTTCACTCAAATCCTGTTAGGCATGAAGATGCTGATCTTCAGTCTGAACATTCTGTAAGACCATGTCACTTTCAAGAACTATTGATTATAGATTTAAATGATATTAATTGTACAAATATTATCAATCCTAGACTGTACTGGGGAATTGGAATTGGAATTCCTAGACTTGTAGAACATTATCTCCAATAAGTTCTCTTCTCAAAAAACAAAATCTTTGTTCATTAAATTCATGTTTCATCCTATTCTCTTTGTTGATAGTATGTTTACTGTATTATGGCATTAAAGCTAACACATAACTCCCCAGATTTTTATATACATAGATCTATAAAAGTAAAATTAACAAAAATAGGTGATCTCTAAATACATAAGAAGGGTTGTCACTTATAATACAAAACATCTAGTTAAGTTTGAATCCTAAAGAACATGTTTTTAGCATAATATCAGAAATATTACATGATAAATTTTTACACTAAAATTATTTATTGTTTACTCTAAATTCAAATTTAACTAGGGGTTCTGGATTTATATTTGCTAAATATGATAACCCTAATATGACTGAAGTATTTAACTGGTGTATTTAGCTTACATTACTGGTCTATATAATTTTTCACAATAGACATATCATTGAAAAGTGGCATAATAAAATACTTTTGATCAAATGACATTTTAAATATTTTGAGCATGCAAACTGTATAAGTAATGACAAAAGCATTACATGGTTTAAAATCAAGATGAGAGCTGATTCTTTTTTACAAGTATGTACTATTTATATACTAAAGTACCAGTATTAAAGTGGTTTCTACTTCCATGTATATTTTAAGCCAGGTCTTATTCCCATTATATACTAAATAATATGAACATCACCTCATAACACAACTTCCCTCAGTTTTAACAGATCTGAATCCCAAGGAGACCTCTCTCCACCTATTCGAGTCCTGTTTAGCATGACGGTGATATTATAAGGCTCTTGACAACAGTTCTCCTTATTGAATTTTCATTTGCTTTCCCACTGAGAACATTCTCTTCATCTTTTAAAAAATTTTTAAAGTTTTTAAAATGTGTATTAGAGAGAAAGAGCGAGTGCGCGAGAGCAAGCAGGGGAGAAGCAGAGAGAGGGGGAGACACAGAATCTGAAGCAGCCTCCAGGCTCCAAAGTGTCAGCACAGAGCCCAACGCAGGGCTCAAAATCACGAGCAAGATCATAACCTGAGTCGAAGTCGGACACTCAACTGAAAGAGCCACCCAGGCGCCCCTCTTTAATTTTTAAAAGAGAAATTAGTAAGAGGAATTTGGCTTCAGAAAAAAATACTTAATTTGGAAGCTAGTTTTTGGAGAAATATATACATAAATAAAGCATGGTAGTTTTATGAAAGAGATGAAAACAGAAAATGTAGTTATTTACTGGAGGCTTTGTTTTGATAATCTGATTTATTAGAATAGTGTTGTATGTGACTGGATAAATGGATTTCAAGACAGAATATGGATAAACATAGTGACACATTTGTTTCCTTGATGTCTTATTAGTGTCATTGATAGACAAGCACTATTGAAGCTCAGTCATATTGATGAGCAGGATTCAGATGAAGACAAGACACACAAAGTCTAGGGAGGATGACAACTTATCAACCAGCTAACATTTTTCTATTCACAGAATGTTAGAACAAAGAAAACTTTAAAAATCTTCAAGTCCATTTTTTTCTTTTAAATTAAGACAGCCAGTTTAAATTCAAAGTATTTTTTCTTGAGATTGTAAAATTGGCAGGTAGAATCCAAACCTCCCAACCTCCAATTCACCATTTTGTCATTACCCCATTATGCTTCCATTCTACTCTGTAATCAAAAGAATGGTTTTCTTTTGCCATATGTAAGAGTTTCTTGACAGGTAGATTCCTGTAGTTCTCCATATGCTAAATGACAATATACACAAAATGCGAGAGGTGTCTGGGAGAAGTGAAATAATTATTAGGTTGTGAGAATTGGTGTTTCTTCTCTAATTTTTAATAATATATTTATATAACAAAAATAGTAGGCTTTAATCAGAATTGTACATGTTATAACATGATCCGTCAATATCCCTGCCTTAGGAATTTCATGAATACGGCATCTGATGAATCTGTAGAGTTATTGGATGTTCACTCTAAAGCAGCACTATTAGTTATTGTTCTGAGACTTAAATTCCACCAACTGATCCTCAGCCTGGTGAAGACATTGCTGCTGATATTTCAGAGCTGTGCCATTTTTCTTAATGCTGTAATTTAGAGGATTTCTTAGCAGGCATGTTGCAAGATCATTGTGTATGGAGTCATGATGAAGCCCTCCAATGGGGACTAGAGACTGAACCAAATTGACAATTTATAATGACCCAGGAAAGAGCTCAGGCCAGAGAGATTGTATCAGTATGTGTCATAGAAATGAAAGCAGCAACTTCTAATATGAATTCTGCTCTTATCACAGGCAGAACACTCTTGGCATCAGTAGAACAGTGTAAACGCATGCCCTGTAATATCTACAGATTCAGTCAGACATATTAATTCTTTGTTAAATTCTAGAAGCTCTCCTTACATATGCTAGTATACAGGCTTTGCAAAGGAATGGACCACTGAGATTACACTGTGAATTTGAATGAAGTTCAAAATACGCCAGGCAGTTCTCATGATATTAAGTGATCTTGATTCTGTGGCAGTGAATCAAACTCAGATGGCTGAGGCTAAGTTATCTCAGGATAACTAATGCATTTGATGGAGGTTCAGGTCAATCAGTCAATAAATGAAGACTAAGAATCCAATGTGTACCAGGCATCGAGAAACGGAGAAATTCACAGCACTAGTACTTTGTAAAGCTACTTTTCACCAGGCTTTCTCACAAGAATCTTTGTTACAGTTGTTAAGACATCGTGTATTCAAGTTTACAACAACAAAAAGAGTTGCTTTTGGATACTTGATGCTCATTGTGACTGTTTCACAGAGATAATTCTAAGCATGATGGAAAGGAGTCAGTCAAATTCTCTTGGGAAAGAACTGAAATACCCCTGAGGATTAGAGCCATTCAACCACAGAAACCTGGCATGCAAACCCCTGCAACTATTGTAGGCAGGATTAGGTATAAAGTTGGAAATAGGCTTTAAATTGCAAGGGGGAAAAGGGGCGCCTGGGTGGCTAAGTCGGTTAAGCAGCCGACTTTGGCTCAGGTCATGATCTCATGGTTTGTGAGATTGAGCTCCATATCAGGCTCTGTGCTGACAGCTCAGAGCCTGGAGCCTGCTTTAGATTCTGTGTCTCCTTCTTTCTCTGACTCTCCTCTGACTCAAGCTGTTTCTCTCTGTTTCAGAAATAAATTTGATTTATTCAAATAAAATAATAAATATTAAAAAAAATAAATTGCAGGAGGAAAAGGTAGTTAAGCCTAAATATTTTATTATATGAGGTTCCCTCAAACTAGTTATGTATTTGCCACAGAATATATAAATCAGACATTTGATACATAGTTTTATAAAAAACAGAAATTTTGGGGAGGCTACAGAGTTCGTATAATCTTAAAGGAGTAGTGTCGACAAATAGGACCCAAACTAGGACTCCTTTGGTTGAAAGGTAACAAAAACCTTATCTGGGCTGCCTTAAGATAAAGGGGAAATTTACTGGAAAGATGCTAGGAACAGGGGTGCTGCTGGGAGCAGACTCAGGGGCTTGAGGGGTCCGGCGATCCTGAGAAACTCTCTCTCCATCTGTCACATGTGTTTCCTATGCTCATCTGCTTGCTCCTTCCATCTCACTTGCATTTGTCCTTAGGCACAGAGTGGAACATAACCTGCATTTGCATGTAGCACTTTCTCAATTCACCAGGTCTGTGAAAGATGTGGTCAGTCTAGGCCTGGACTGAGGTGTATTCAGGTTTAAAGTACTCTTGGGAGTCATTAAGCATCACACTCTAAGACACACATTTATCATTTTTTGTAATTCTCTTTAAGGGAAGAAGTACTACCTTAATTCTGTTCCCCCTATATGCAGGGCAAAAAGACAGTAATCAAGTTTCTCTTTCAATTTTCAACGTAGGATAGATTGTCTTGCTGCTATATAGGTAAGGATATAAATAAAATGATTATATGTTAGGGATATAGTCAATGCTGATAAATTACAAACCTACAATGCAATAATATTTTCAGTGCAGAAGCTACATGGGCAATAGCCTAAAAAAGTGTTATAGAAATACAAGTTTGTGCTGTTACTAATAACCAATGTTAATAACCCGAACTTCACATCCTGAGTATCAATAAATTGGAAGGGTCTTGATTTATTGTATATGGAGTAAAACTGACTTATTTATAATGTTTAACACACTCTCTAAATTCTCATTTTCATCCATTTTCTCGATTATCTTTATATTCAGCCTTATTATACCAAATAAAGTAGAACTGGACTGTTACAACATCTACTATCTTTTACTCCAATTAGTATAATTGTTGGTAGAGTAATAAGGAAGGGAAGTTGCACTTACAGCTGAGACAAATGTGAATTTTATAGAGCCCTTCTTGATGTTATCAGATCACACTGAAAGTCTTCAGTTTGCATAAAACTAATGACTATTCAAATCAATACATTGTTGGGCCCAGTTTTATACTGAATTAAATACACATGACATAGGACCACTGTCTATGAACATTGGAATATAAGAAAATAAAGACAGATATGAGCTGATATTCCTTTCAATAGTTCTGATCATCTATTATTTATCTAGGACCATAATGAATTACTTGTTTTAATTGTATTGGTCTACTGTCAATACAAAATATTCTGCTTGAAAGCAGCAGAACAAATCTATGAACCATAGATTTTTATGAGGATGGAAGGTTCTTCAGAAATCATGTAGACCAACTTTGGGGTGCCTGGGTGGCTTAGTCGGTTAAGTGTCCGACTTTCGCTTAGGTCATGATCTTGTGGTTCCTGGGTTCGAGCCCCACATCAGGCTCTGTGCTGACTGCCAGCTCAGAGCCTGGAGCCTGCTTCAGATCTGTGTCACCCTCTCTCTCTGACCCTCCCCTGCTCACGCTGTCTGTCTGTCTCTCTCTCTCTCTCCTAGAAGTAAATAAAAAAACATTAAAAAAAAAAAGAAATCATGTAGACTAACTTTGTCATTTCATAGCTGGAAGAAATGCAGGTCAGGACTTGCACAAGGCCACACAGCCATTTGGTCTAAGGCTTTCATTACTACTGTATAGTAGGAAAATTTTTTAATTGTTTTATGCATGCACACATATACAGTTCTGAGGATGAAAATAGATCTTATTTATAATTATAGAGTATATATTCCAAAAAAGACTTATTTTTTCATGAAACATTTCCATGGAGCTTAGTAATGGCCAGGTGCTATTCTAAGAATTTTACATATGTTAACTCATTTAATTATTATGAGAAACTTAGGAAGTGGGTTTGATTTTTACACATATTTTGTAAATGTAGAAACTAAGGCACTTAGTGGTTATAGGACTTGTTAAAGTTACATAGCTAATACAAAGCTGAAGCCAGGAATGGAAGCCATGCAGTCTAGCTTCAACACAACATCATATCTCCTCCATTAATGTTAAAACAGCAGTTTTTAGCTGCAATGTGTGAATGCCATACAAATAATGGTGACTGGATACAACTACTCTTCCATCATAGGTTGAAACTGGAGGACACTGAAGTATTACTCAGTTTAATTTCCTGTCATATGAAGTGACCCCTTATAGGATATTGCAGATGTTTCTTCTATCTCTGATCCACAGTCTGCACATATTATAATAATCAAAATTATTCTTGGGCAGTGTTCAAACATGTGTACCTCAATATTGAAACTTGAACATCAGATGTTATATTAGAAATAATCAATGTGTTTCATAGTAAAGGATATCTTTTTCTTTCTACATCTAGTAATGACTTAAATGTTGCTACTTAAAGGGTATTTCTATCCTCTCAGTAATTACCAGATTACATTGTGTGCAAAGCAGTGTAGTTATTTAATGTTCAAGGCTTAAATACCAATGTTTGCTTTTAAGTAGCATTTCAAAATTGTTCATATTTCATTGACAGTGCTTAAAGTTTCCATGAGCTGAGAACCTCACAAGATCCATAGGTATGAACATAAAGTACATAATACATAGCCACTGAATTTGGACAATCCACTTTTGAGTATCTCCTATGTGTTTGGCTCTATGCATCATATTCATATAGATCTAATACTAGATACATATTTTAAATTCATACAGGGGTGAAGTAACAGAAGGCAGACTTAGAAGCATATATAATTCAACACAAAGATAAAGTACCTCAGTGTAAGAAAAAACCAATTTATATATAACTTACAAATCTTAATACCAAATTAGTCGGCATTTCTAAGCCATTTTGGACAATGAACTTAAAGTCCAGTATCCTTTATGTAAAACTGCTGTTTTAAGGAAACTTTTCAAGGTAAATTTTTGTAGTCCTACTAATTTTGGGAAGAAGTCCTTTGAGGCCCAAAATAATTATGGTCTACTATTTAACTAAAGGGAAGTATACATTCTATTTAATTAACACAAAATGTTTGTTTCTAAGGTTACAGAAATTACACAGTAAATGGCCAAAAGAAATGTAAAGTTGTACATAAGAATACATTTAATCTTGAATGACCATTCATAATTCATTTTCTAATGTAGATTTCTCAGGACTGAACATTTAATTCTTGATGAAGTCTGTCTTATGGATCAAATAAATTTTATTCTTGGCTATGAATGTATTTTAACTCAAATATCCAATTTTCATAAAGAGTTCCTATTATGAATAGCAATTGCCATCAAATGAATTATAGTCTATAGGTATGATGATCCATTAGAGTTCAAATTAACTAAATTTCAAGGGCCTCTGTTAAGTCATTCACCCTATTGTTAGTAAAAGCCTGTCATCGTTGCCACAATTATAGGTCTCTCTTTTCAGTAATTTATAACTAATTAATCTGAGCCGAAACAAGAGCCAAATTTGAAAGGCATCTATGAGTCCAACTTGGATATCACTGGAGGCTATACAAAAGTAGTGTTATTTTTGGTAAAATCAGGAATTATCTGTGCTATATATTTATGTTATTGTTGGCAATTGATCCATCTGTAGCTTTTAAAGCACTGTAAGCTTCCATGTGACTTTCCATGTATTATTTTCTTTCTGAAATAATCTTTTGTTAACCAAAGCATCCTCCTTTATTCAAATTAACATTCTATGAATTACCTCCTCACATGATACCTTCTGCCCCAATTTCTGCCATTAACTGAGGTTTAAATGATGTTCTAGAAGATTTCATCACCCACAAATAAGCCTAGCAACTGCCTTAAATACAGAACAAGTAAAAATATTCTTGTTGAAACACTAATTTATTTCTTCTGGCATGATTCTAATTTTATACCATACCTGACCAACTGGTCAAAGAAATTATTTGATTTTATGGGAAGGAAAATTTAGTAGGTACTGTTTAAAAGAAAAAATAATAAAAAGCAAAACTCTTGGAGATAACTTCTCAGCTCTGGTAAACCGGACACATAACACTGGAGACAACAGTTAACTGGTAAAGGAAATGTAGCTGAGAATGTTTCAACATAAGAGAATATGTTAATGTCAGTATCACCACATGAGTTAGTTTGTTTTCAAAACAGAATACATTTAAACCTTTTAGGACTTGCTAATTGCAATGCCTAGAAGACCTCAGTAGACGCCATAGAACTGTGGGCAGGTGTAATTGTGTGGTGGTGGGAGATACCCAACCTAAAAGACAACTAACACTCAGCTCAAGACATTCATTAGCACCACAGAATTTAGCTATGTTGTCAAATTTTCTAATAGTTTGCAGTAACTCAGAAGTGTATATTTGTTCTTTCAATTTCCTAGTTTCTAAATGATGGCAATGAAATGGATAAGAGTTATCCAGGACAGACATGCCTTTAGACTATACTCAACCTGAAGGCTGATCATGTAAGGGGTCTGATTTAAAGTTATTATTTATCAAAAAGGTTGTAATTTGTGTTTTAATAATGATTTTTATCTCTTAAAGTCAGATGTTTAGAAACACAGCCATTGACAAAAATCTTATCTGGAAATTCTTTCTTTGTTCTCAAAACGTTCCGCTTTTTGTGTCAGAAACTGGTCACCTTCTGCTTTGTGTCATATCTATATGTATACAACTTCTCTCCCAGATAAACTTTTAAGTAGAAAGAAAACTTTAGATTTGTATGAGTGTGTTTATGTGAACACATATAAGCATACTTTTATTTTTTTCCAAGGGACTGTCTCATTGCCACACACTCAACATAAAGTGCCTAACAACGCTTGCTGAGTTGAAGCTATCTGCTCATACTTAATAAAAGAAGAAACCACTACAGGCTTAAAAATACCATGCTTTCGCAACGTCCGTGTCGCCTAACAAGAAATCACTTTTATTTTCCTCAGCACTAAGGCATTATCACAGGTAAAACCTTCTTCCCTGCTTGAATAAGCTCATAATCCCATTCTATTTTATGTGCAAATGCTTTTGGCCTCATCTCTGTTTCCTGTGATTTGAAATAAAGCTGAGAATTTTACCCTCTGTCACCACCATGTATTACATACCCTAAAAAAAAAATCCAACATAATTAGAAATTACTCTGCAAAAGAAATTGATTTTTTTTTCTATATTATCTTCAGGTTGTTAAATGATTTAATATCAGGTTCCCACTGTACTTCCTCGCCTGGGTCACCACCTGAACATTCAAGATGTGTTAATATAGATGATATCACTTTAGGTTTTGAACATACACAATTTTGATTGAGGCAAAGTTACTTTCCTGATTTTTTTTTCACAAGGTAGCAGGGGACAGATACACAAAAAGGTTCTAGGAGGTGATAATTGTCTTGCTTTGCTAGGAGTGGTTACATGCTGGTAAAGAGACAAGATCAAGTCTGCACAGACAATCACAAGGGCCCTCAGAGAGGCAGGAGACTTGAAGTATGTCTTGAAGAATTCTTAGGATTGGTAAGCATGACTTGTGGGAGAAAGCTATGAGGAGGAAAGAAAATCAAGGAAGAAGAAAGAATGAGAAAAGTCACAAATATAAGAAAAGGCATAACATAGTCAGGGACTTTGCTCAAATAAGAGGTGATAGCCCCTGAAAAATCAATGCTTGGTGGAATAAATCATAAATCTGAAAACTGTAATCTGAAGCCAGATTGGGAAAATCCTTGAAGGGGTTACAGCAGACTGTAATCAAAGGGTTATAGCAGACTGATGTTCGCTATCTACCAATCACACCTCCTGGGACTGTCACTCTTGTACGGCCATTCATATTGATTCTGGACATGACCATGTGACTTCTTTTAGCCATTGGGCCACTAGCAAATATGTTATTAGAGTTGATAAATGAATGTGCCTCTTAGAATCCATCCTTGATTTAGGCTGGTCTCTTGGTAGGAAGTACATAGAAGAAACTACATAGGATTCAGCCATCCTAGCATACTAGTTCTCATCTTAACAGTCAGGTAAGTACAGTCACACAAGCCCCACTTTGTGAGAACAGTACTAGAACTTCCCAGCCAATCTACAAAAAGACTAAGCTTTAGAGAAGTTTTTTTATGCACCAACACATAACTTATGTGAGGGTTAACACTTTTCATTTGGCCAATGGACAGTTAAAGTTTTTGCATTTTTAAACTAGGTCTGTCATATGGCAAATATTAATGGTGGTAAATGTGAAAGACAAGTTGGGCCTGGGTGAATGGGTACTGGGAGACAATACAGAACACCAATGTATTGGTCCAGGTAAGAGAGTGCTTATCCAGAGCAGGATTCAACAAACTTTTCCTGTAAAAAAAGTAGATAAATATTTTTAGGATTTTCTAACTATACAGTCTCTGTTGCAAATATTCAATTCTGCTGTTGTATCAAGAAAGCTACCATAGAATATACATAAATGAATGAGTATGGCTGCATTCTAATAAAACTATATTTGCAAAAAGTCATTGGGTTCAATCTGCACTCAACTAAAAGCTGAGGGAATAAACATAGAAGACAGAGACCATTTGTAGTTAAATTTTATGTGCAGTGGCCAGTGAGGAAGAAGGAATAATGGATGATGACTAGTAGTTTGATGATCAAGCAGATGATACTGGTTTAATTGAAACAGGAAATATAGGGATAAAGAAGGTTTGCAGTAGGTCTAATTTGGGACAACCTGAGTTTGAAGTGAGCTAGTAGGGAGAGGAGTATACCACTTTGTTGGAAATACAAGTATTCAGGACTGGATCCAAGAGGCACATATTTGGGAGTCAATAACATATAGGTGGAATTTAAAGTCAGGAGTAGAGAAAAATTAAATCAGCTTTCTAAACAACTATTATAATACTTGGTATATGGGAAGTGCTGAACAGAAAAAAAAATCACAAGTCAGCTATGCTTCAGGTCTTATTTTATTACAATAAAGGAGACTGCTGAATGAGAAAATGTAAGGATTGAAGATGAAGCCCTTGAGGAAATTATTATTTAAGATGCAAACACATGGACGAGAGATCAGCAGAAAAGACCAGAGGAGGTATCAGAGGCTAACTCCTCATGGGAAACGTTATCCAGGATTACGAAGGAGTATATTTTGTAAACATCTGTTGCTGTCCAATGTATGGAACATTCCAATAGGATGAAGTCTGGGACAAGCACTTTGTAGACAACAATGTCTTGAATGACGTGGGAAAGACCACTATGAGAAGGATGGAGATTTGATTATAACCAAAGCCCACAGATTTGAAACTTCTCTCTCTTGGTGGTAAATCTCATGGTTTCCCAGCTGTTTCATCTCTTTTAGTGACTTTCATACTGCCTTATCTAAGGAACTTTTTCTTTTAATCTGCCAAGATACTTCTATGAACCTCCACTAATATCTTTCAGTTTGTCTATGCAATGGGTGATCCAGCCTGAGGTAAATTAATCCTTGGTCTCAGGTAATGATCTAGATATGGCTGAAATTCCCAATTAAAAAAAAAAAAAAAAATCCAGGAAGTATTGTTAATCAGTAGGGAACACTCTATTGCCTCTTTTGCTTAAATTAGCCATAGTCAAGCTTCTGTTTCTTGAAGTGATCTAACCCTGACTTCTACATCTCCAGAAAGACAAACTTTAGGAGAAACACATTAATATGCCACACAATCCAATTAGGGGTAAACACTGAAACCATTTAACCCTGGTACAGTTTTCTTCATTAAGTACAATAGGATTCTCTGATGGTTTTCTTCTAGTTAGATGTCATTTGAAGTCTCACACTGCTGCCCTCAGCTCATTTGCTCTACTTCCAGATTTATTTTTTTTTTTTTTTAATACTGAGAGGGTTTCTTCCTTAGATTCATGACTATGGATAAGGTTCAAACTATTAGAAAAGCAAAGTTCCTAAGGGAAAGAGGCCGCTTCTCATTGTTCTTCATTATTTACATATTCCCCTGTATGTTTCTGAAGAAACACTTAACATAATTTACATTTTAATGAACTACCACACTGTACTTACCAAATGCTTAGTGGGTCAATAGGAGATGTCTCATTTTAGGAATCCAAAACAAGCAGTAATCAGAATGAGTAGGAACTACAGCTTCTCCACAAATAGTAGAACCAGAAAATTTTCATATTTCAATTAGGGTTTCCATTAGAGCCATGTGTATTCTTGGACTGTTATTTATTTAGTATGTTTCTCTAAAGCAGCACTATGTTTGCTTAAATATATGTATTTTTGAAGGAGATATTGCATTACCTCCATAAATGGAAAACATTATCACTTGACAAAAATAGAAGGTAAATTGGGGCGCCTGGGTGGCTTAGTCGGTTAAGCGTCCGACTTTCGCTTAGGTCATGATCTCGCGGTTCGTGGGTTTGGGCCCCGCGTCGGGCTCTGTGCTGACTGCCAGCTCAGCGCCTGGAGCCTGTTTCAGCCTGTGACTCCCTCTCTCTCTGACCCTCCCCTGCTCACGCTATCTGTCTCTCTCTCTCTCTCCTAGAAATAAATAAAACATTAAAAGAAAATAGAAGGTAAATTGAATACATATGTGCTTACTAAAAACAACCTTTTTTTTTTTTTTTAAATACCACCTAAAGATGCTTCTAGACTCCCACATTTGGGGAAAAAACAATTACTCGTGGGAACTGTGTTGGCATAGCATTACCAAAAGAGAACAGGATTTAATCTTGAGAAGCATGTGTTCATTCTGTTTTACTTCATACTGGACCCTTCTATTTTTACCCATAGAAATCTCCGATTCCTCTTCATCACATCATATTCTAGTGAATTACTTATTTGATGATTTTTTTTTTTTTTCTCTAGAGTCTAAGTTCTGGAAAAACAGAGGAAGCACCTCTCTTTTCACTCCTTTAGCACCAGCATCTAGTACCTGCACATACATCGGCATAGGTAAATATCTGTTGATAGATGGACAGATGAATGAACTGAGCTTTCCTTTTCTTATCTAAATTAAGAAGAAAACAAACTAGCCTCTCTGAGCTTTCATTCCCTTATCTAAATTGAAGAGAAAACAAAATGCAGCTGGAAGGGTTTTGATATTAGGGATGATATATAAGGCATATAGCACAAAGTGTTGATAAAATGATAGCTATGAAGCATGGCATGCATTTTCAATAAAGCATCAGACTCAAAGCCTCATGCCACTTATGGAATGTCACTTAGCCACAGTTCTAGGCTTTACCAGCATTCAATATTACACGGTTTCTGAATATATGCACCCTTTCACTTTGCCTTATCTTTACATAATCTGTAGCTCTTGTTCGAATATCCTTGCACCATCTTCTGACTTCTAGCTTTATATGCACATCCTGCAAGCCCCAGATGGAGAAGCCAGTTCATAGGCAGAGAGACGTTCTACAATCTTTTGGTCCTCAGTGCACTTGTTCCGATCACCACTATGAGACCTATTGTGTTTGATTGTAATTATCCATTTACCTAAAGACAATTAGGCAGAACTTCATAATAAGGCCTGAGATCTAATTTCCAGGTAAAAGATGAGAAATTGCTTTCAAAGCACTATTTCTATGATATATACAGTGTATACTTTTATTTGGTGGATATAAAATACTGTCATGTTTTCACTGCATATTTTCATTGAATAATATCAATAAGCCAATTTAAAAAAACCCTCAGTATATCTATTTTCAGTGGATAAACAACAAATCTGTGGTCTGCATACATTCTATTTTTTTTCTTGATTCACTCTTTGTGGTGTTTTATACATATCAGCCTCTTCATTAAAACTTGAGGGGTGCCTGGGTGGATCAGCTGGTTAAGCATCTGACTCTTGGTCTTGACTTAGGTCATCATATCACAGTACATGAGTTGGATCCTGCATCAGTCTCTGTGCTGGCAGTGTGGATGGAGCCTGTTTGGAACTCTCTCTCTCTCTCTCTCTCGCTCTATCTCTGTCTCTCCCCAGCTTGTACTCTCTCTCTCTCTCTCCCTCTCAAAATAAATACATACATACATGAATAAATAAAATAAAATAACTAACTTAAAAAATTGAACTCTTTGAATAGCATAACATATAAAAGTGTTGAAATGCTGTTGTACATTTGTGGCATGTAAAGTAACATTTGGCATCAATTACACTCAAAAAACAAAAATAAGCTCCTTGAGATTAGACTTTGTGTCTAATTATCACTTTAACCCACCACCTAGCACAACGCTAGGAACTTAGATGTTCACAGAATATGTTATTGAATCAGCAAATAAATGAGCAAATGACTTTTTAGGTGTACAATTTGTGTATGAGAAAACAGAATAGTTGATTTTAAACATGTATGTGAATCCTCTGTAATTAATAAAATAAAGGCAGGTAGATTATAAGAAGAATTTTCTAAGCCTTCACACCAAAGACTTCAGATCATTTTCACTTGATATTGTCTAAGGACAAAGGGTGAGTGGAGATGATGGGGGAGGTGCCAGAGATAATGGACTGGAAATAGTCCTTTAATATTTTAATATCTTGTCTAACCGTGTGATTATCTAGTATGCCTTTTATATTTTGGATGAGGAGCAGGACTCTTTTGATGAAGTCAAAGCTTTCTGCACATATATTGAAATGATAAATATTTTCCAATTAGAAGTTCAGGTTGGCCTCATAGAGGAAGACAAAATAAATCTTGTATCATGGCATCATTGGCATTTACTTCCCAAATGAAATTAGGTGTGAAGTTTCTCAGGTAAGTCCCAATGAGTCATTTCTTATTCTCAAAGATTCATATACTTGTCAGATTGTGCTTAAAACCATGGCTGAGGATATCTGGAGAGTTACAGTCTCATACTTCAACATTACTGTCCACATCTGTTCAAAAGTGAACTCTTAAAATGTATCTCACAATTAGACTAAAACTAATACAAAATGTTATCATGTGCTATGGTTAGATTGTTCATGGTTAAGTTTGAGGCCTTCTCATTTAACAGAAAGTGAATCTTGATCAACTCTCTTCTACTAATTTTGCAAAGTCTAGTGTCCTATAAAAATACTTGAGATTTAAAGGGATTATACAACAATTAGTGAGGTTAGGAATTCTGAAATCTAGTTCTTGAGTTAAAATGGCCCTTAAGAGGTAATGATTTTATTCATAATTGCTACTGAAAACAACTGAGATAGTTGAGTGTAAGATAGTCATCAATATGTTGCAAATAGGAGGAGAAAAAGTTCATCTAAGGTCAGTTATACTAGAAGCATTCAGAAGATAAGGATCCATGGCTAAGTGTTTGATGGAGGAAGTTCTCCCTTGGGAGACTGGTAAAAGTGAAGGAAGTTGGATGGGAAAGGGAGAAGTCCAAGCAAGGATGGCTCACTGACAATGTCCTGCAGAGGAATACAGAAATGAAAATTAAGCCTCAAGTGATGTGGATCCAAGGAAAGATTTCTGATTTTCACTTATACCTATCAGTGGTTAAGGGTATGCATAGGCGGTTTCAAGTGTGTGGTGGCCAGGGACAAAGTATTAAGACACTTCTGGGTATTATATAATTAAAATCCTATTTGCCACGGTGTTTTTCTAGAATTCGTTGATAAGAACCTTATCTTAAACCATCACTGAGAAGGTAAAATCAAAGACTTACTATTCTGTTAATATCTAGCATGGTATCTGACGTAAAATAGTTAATAAATATACCCCTCCCCACACATTCATACACAAGTGAATGGTATCAGTAAACATACAACTCCTTTCTTAGCCAATCCAATAATTAACTTTTTTCACAAACAAAATGCTATTTATTTAGTTAAAAAAAAGTACTAAGTATCGTCTATGTCTGTTGTGTCCCAGACTTAGGGATAGATCATAGAATTACAGCATTAAACCAGATAACAGTGTCTGCTTCCATGGAACACTCATTCAATGCAGAGATACAGATTTTTAAAATTTATATTGATATCAACAGCTAATAAAAATCTAGTTGTAATTAACTGCTAAGAAAAATAAAAGTGTAGGATGAGGACCTATAATGAATTAGAAACTAGCTCTGTCTGAAAGGTGACAGAAGGGCCTTCAGAAATATTAAGAGTATTTTCTCAATTTTCAAAACACCAAGTGTGTTTCAGGGTCTGAGGAAGCTCCTATTATACTGAGCTAGAGAATAATAAAGCTTACATGAAGAAAGAAAAGTGAAACAAGCTTTAGTTGAAAAATAATTCCGGTCCTCAACCCAGGAACTACTCAATATGATTTTTGATACAGTGGGAGTGTACCAAGGGTTTGTGGGGGTAGAATGGAGTAACCGCAAAGGTAAGAGAAGTCATCATGAGACGGATAGAGGTGCTAAGGGTTCAAATTTAGCCTGTTTTATGTTATTTCCAGTTTTTTTTTTTTTAGTTTCTTTCTGAAACAGAGGTTAGAAAATCAAACAGGAAAAATTCTTTGTGATGTAAGGGCTGAAATAATGCTTGGGTCTCATGAATTTTTTCTATACCTAGATACACATATCACTTGTAAAAACATCTGGAATTAGGTATTTCAATTCTATATCAACTAGGTATATCCACAGGCCAGCAAAAGGCTAGAGAAAGTTTAACAAGTGCACAGACTCAGGAAAATGTTTAAAAATAAGATACACGATGACTGAAATTAGATTAAGCTGAATTACAAAAACCTTTTTGTATACCTTTGTTTCTATGATCTTACTATTTAAAAACTGCGAAATAACTGGGTCACAGCTGAGGGGAAATGGGGAAGACGTTTTAAAAATAAACATAACCGAAGATAAAACAGCAGAAGTTGTGTTCATCATGGAGGATTCCTGCCTCTGAAATTCCTTTTCTCATCTGAGTTAGGAGAGTTCTGTGGAACAGTCTAGAGCAAAATGCTTGTTTTGCAGAGTCACTTTAAGAGTTTCCTTTTGGATATCACTGCCTTCTCTTATTCTAAAAAGAAAAAAATCTTACACGTGACTGTAAGTTAAACATACAGTTGAGTAATAGAAATAAGTTTGACCTGGAAGTCTTTTGCTTTCAAGATTGTTATTTTTCACTTTGCCATGCTTATTTTTTAAAGGTATCTTAGAAGTAACTTATTCCAGCTTTCTCTGATAAACCAAATATCTTCCACAACACTAAAGGCAGTTTTCCTACTCTTAAGTCCTGCTAGGGTTTCAATACAGAAAACAAACAGAAGTTCACTGCAATGTTGAACATCTCTAATTGTGAGAAGAAGAATTTCACCTTCTTGCAAGCTTTTGGATCCTCTCTAAACTAGTATCACAAGTCTATTCCCTGATGCTTGAATAGACCTTTCATGTCTCCTTTCAATTTCCTTTTCACTAGAGAAGACATCCCTAGTTCCTTCGACTGTGAAATCTAACATATTTTCATGCCCTCTGGACATATTTCATTATGTCAATGTTTCTCTTGAAATATGCTGTTCAAAATGGAATACAGTAATCTGAACACTGAAAAAATGGTAACATGATGAAATATTATATAATATACATATTATATAGTGTATATATATAAATTGCATAATTTGGGATCATAGTTTTTGTAAATAATATGTTATATGAACTTCTATAATAGTGCAATTGATATTTTGAACTTGAAGCAACTTAGTTTTCTTTGTTGAGTAGTATCTTGATTTTAATACAGTGATTTAAATTCCTTAGATCAATTAAATCTTGATCACATCACCTATATAATTTAGCCTATGCAATTTTGTAAAATCTGCATATTGATGAATCACACTTCTAATAACTCTTAAATCTTTCATAAAAACATTAAGCACATGTATCCATTGGCAGAACCTTTGGTCAGTCCATGGGATACATCTCATTAAGGTTCACATCCAAACTAATTGCCATGTATTTAAATTCCATCTTCTCTATTGTTAGTAATACATCTGAGTCCCCATTGCATATTGTTGCCCAGTCATATTTCACAACCTTATCCACAAACAGGAGAAAAGGTTGTTTTTTTTTGTTTTGTTTTGTTTTTGTTTTTGTTTTTTTTGGAACACAAGTAAATGAGGTTTTAAAATGACAACTCAACATTTCTTTCATGGAGAGAAAGAAGTTGACTTTTTCTCTTCTTTTTAAGAATTAAAATAAAGGCATCTAGTTAATAACCATTTTAAGGCTTATTGATAATTAGAAGATTTCTGCATTTGTACCCATTGCATATGTTACTTTACTCACACAGAGCACTATTTTCCCATCTCCTGTCTTTTGCACCCCAATTTATTCTCCACAATTTTACAAAACTATTTGCAGTGATTCTGAGCTTGTGTCAAACATTATTAATAGAAATTATTGCTTTTATAGTACAATAAACATTCTCATAAAGCTATCCCTTCACACTGGAGGCCTATCTATAGTACAATTAATAATAATCATAATATTTAACATTTATCAACTCCTAAAATGTGTTAATTGCTTTACATGCATGATTTTATTTAATCTACAGAACAGCCCTGTGAGGCAATTCTGCTATTGCTATCTTGTTTTCAAGTGAGTTATTTGAAGCTTATGAAAATGAGGAATTTCTTGAAGGGCACACATACAATAATAGTACAGCAGGAAACTGAATCCTGGTTTTTCTGAAACCAAAGTCCCTAACCACTATGCTATACTAAATAGATTTCTAGAAAAGAATTTGTTTTATTAAAGGAAATTTGCATAAACATTTTGATAAAAGACAGTGACCTCCTGAAAGCATGGAGCTATTTATAAACACCTCAGTAATGTATGTTAGTGCCTTCAACAACATTGAATACTATTAACATTTTGTTTTTGTCAATTTTTTTTTTTGACCTGTATTTTTACTCACTTATTAATTTGAGTGTGAATTTTTAAATACATTTCAGGACTTTTTGTTTTGTTTTGTTTTGTTTTGTTTGCAAATTGCTACCTTTTTGTTCTTTTGCTATTTTTCTCAATGAGATTTGTGTTCTTATTGACTTGTGGAAACTCTTTGTATGTTAATAATATTAATGCATTTTATACTAAATGCATTGAAAATATCTTTTTTCTTGAATTTGTGTTATATTTGAAGCACCATCTTAATAAAACACTTAGAGGTTTTTTTTTTTGTGTGTGTGTTTTTTAAATCACCTCTACATATTTTTACTTTGTGGCTTTGGCTATTGCTTTAGGGAGGTTTTCATCCACATTGAAGTTATGAAAACAATTTTCCAAGATTATTTCTAATGTTATGCTTTTAATCTAACGTTTACATACTTGTAATTCAATCTTTACAGAGACTATAGAATATGGTATTAAGAAGTCATGTTCATCATCCAGAGTCCTTGAGTTCATATTACAAAGAGATGGGCTACCTTGGGCAAGTTATTCAATTTGTCAAGTGTCTCTGTTCCTTGTGTTTAAAATGGTACTAATTATAGTAACTATCTTATAGGGATTTTGCAAGTATTAGATGAAATTAATGCACATATTGCTATTAAAACACCTGACTCTGAGTAAGCACTCAAGTATTAGCCTTTAACGATGAAAATTCATTGTATATTCATATTTTAGCATAAGTCAGAAATCTACTTTCTTAAATGGAGAAACAATTGTCCTTACATTTTCAGTGAAACTCTGCATCATTTCCCCACTGAGTCACATCAGTTGTATACTCAAATTCCTTTTGAATACTGATCTGTTTTCCAACATTAGAAATATTTATGTTTCAATACTTTCATCAGTCTTTTAGTATGTGTGTGTATCTTACATATAAAGAAACGGACCTGGAGAAGGGATGTAAGGAGCTAAAGTTACCCAGTTGTAAATGATCCTGTATACATACCTTCTCCTCTCCAAAATGGCTACTATACTAAAATTGGTCTTACCCCTTCAAAGTATACACACACAAAACAATCTTTTCACCATACAATACTGCCTTTTGTTACAAAATATTTATGAACACATTGCATTTTTAGTTACATACATATTTATTTTTATACATTCTTTTTATGATGAAATATATTCATTTTTAAGGTACACAAAGGCAAGGACCATGTCTCACTCATGTTTGTATTGCTAGTGCCTAGTAGGGCCTAGTACATAGCCAAAAATCAATACATGTTTACTGAATTGAATTTTATTTTTAATATTATGTACCATTCACGTTGCAGTCAAAATCCTGCACTGTGTTGTAGCTATTCAAATTCCAAACCCTTGTCCTCATTTTTTAGAAACCTTAGAAAATGGCTTCATGTAATCATCTCTTCTACTAAAACCCAAAATAGTCCTTTACTCCAGATAGCTGGTCTATCTCACTATCTCAGAATACATAGGTTGATTTCTACTTCTCTGTTATAGCTTTTATCATCAACACTTCATAAAGTTTTCCTTGGCTACATTGATTTCTCTTTCTTCCTGAACCAGAAGTTAGAATTGTTTAATTTTAGAGGTAAAATCCATTTTAGACTTGATCTAGGTTAAATCCCTCATTTAATAATGAGGAATCAAATGGCTAATGAGGTTATGAAACTTTCCCTCAGAGTCTTTTTAATGACCATGGCTCATATTTTACTTTTCAATTTTGCATTTCTTTTTAATTTTGCTCCAATGGGAGTAAAAGCTCCTCTGGAGTTTGAACTAACAGTACATTCAGTAATTCATTGAACAAACATGAATTAAGTGCCAAACATGGGCCAAACAGTATTTTGGAATCTAGAAATGCAAAACTACTACATATATACACATGGCTTTTATATAATCATTGTGAATGCAGCAGACGTTAACTAAACGACTACCAAAATAACTATAAATCACTCTATTGTTAAATTGTGATGTGTTAAAAATGTCATGAAAAAAACCATTTAATTTTGAACTGGAAATGCAGGGAAATGTTTTGAAAACCATTGATATTTCACTGAAATCTAAAGAATGAATACAAGTTAGGCAGGCATAGAGGGAAAGATTTCTTAATGTGGAAAGTATTGTGAATTGAAACAAATTGATACTGGTAGTAGTTTGGGATTTTACAGAAGAGAGAAACCCAGTATGACTAGACTAACAGAGTGAGGGAAGACACTAGGCATATGGCAGGAAGCATAGCTTAAGCACTGTGTGCAATGTCTACAATGAAGTCTTTCACTGAAGACTCAGAATCTTACACAATAGAAATACTTTAGGAAGTTATTACAAGGGAGTTACGCTATTATTTTTACATTACAAAATCCTGGTATGGATTTTGTTTAAAAAAAAAAAAACTGAGGAAACATAAGGGAAAGAAGTAAGTAGCTTGGCTAAAGTGAGAGCTATAGAGACTGAGTGGTAAGAGTGACCATAAGAGGTTTGGGTTGGTAGTATACACAGGACTTCATGTTTATTAAAATAGGAAGATGTCATTGATAATTTCTGTTTTTCTGGTATCACCCACTGCATGAAATCTGTGACACAACTGAGGAACAAAAATGATCAAAATTCCAGACTTAAGCCGATTAAATGTGAGAGACCATGAGAAACTCAGGTGAATATATTATATATGAGATTGATGATATGATTCTGGAGATATAAATGTGAGAATTGTTGGCATAATAAGTAAATTCATAGGACTGAATAAAATTACCAGGGAGAGAATGTCAGGAATAATCCCAATGAATTCAAATACTTTGAGGTCAAGTAGAGGCAGAAAAACTGGCAAAAGGCTATGACAAATAGCAGCCATAGTGGAAGGTGAAAACCCAATATATGATAGTGTCATGAAAGCCAAGAACAAATAGTATTCCTGACAAAGTTGCAACTCAAGAAATATTTTCAAGATAAATGAAAGAAACTACTCATCTGTATTGAATGCTGCCAACAAGTCAATTAAGACAGGAGCTGAAAAGCATCCATTGAATTTAACAATATGAAAATCAATGATGACCTCACAAGAGTGTTTATAGTAATGGGGGTAGAGAAAAATGGGTGGAAAAGGATATCAACTCAAAGCTAGGTGAGAAATGAATGGGTTCTGGTTCATAAGATTAACCAAGATTAGTGCTCAGAACATGTATGTATATACAGCATATTATAAGGAAAGCAAAGAAACCTATAACTCAATAGAAAAATGGGGAAAATATGAATGAGGTAGTCAATAAAACAAATCTTGATGGTCAAAAACCCATGAAAAGATGTCCAAGTAATGATCAGAAAATGCAACCTTTACCATGAAATACTGTGGGAGGCAGCCTCTCAGATGAATTTCAATGATATCTGTTTCCTGGTGTTCATGCCCCTGTACAACTCCCTTGAGTCTAGGTTGGACCTAATAACTTACTGTTAATGAATAAAATATAACACAGTAATGAGATGTCTCTTTCAAGAGATAAGGCTATAAGAAGATTTTTCCTTCCCTAGAACTCATGCTAATTTTCTTGTTTGCTTTGAGTGAAAGTTGTTATACTGTTAGCTGCCCTATAGAAAGGAACATGTAGCAAAGAACTGAGGAAGGTCTCTTACCAACAGCGAGTGAGGAATATTATAAAGGAACTTCAGTACAATAGCACACGTGCACACACACACATCCCTGCCAAGAACCATACGAGTAAGGTTAGAAGTGAATCTTCCCCAATAAAGCTTTCAGATAAAAACATAGCCCAGCTAATACCTATTTGCTGCCTCTCAGTACACTTGAGGCAAAGATAATCAACTAAGTTTGTAATCCTAAGAAACTATAGATGTTTGCTGTTTTAAGCTAAAACCACTTTATACCCCTCAAACAAGCAATAGTCTAACATTTTGATATTTAAAAAAAAGTGTTGTTAGAGATGTGGAGAACAGGGGAATATGCATGTATTGCTGATGGGGGTATAAACTTGGTCAATTGCTTTGATAAACATATTGACTACCCCTATTCAAAATGAAGATGCTGTACCCTCTGGCCATCAATAATCCAAGAAAATAGTTTCATGAAAGCAGAGAAATATAAATAAACTTGATTATTACAAAATTATTTACAAGAATAAAAACTGGATAGCCTAAATACTCATCAATAAAAGGATGAATTAACTGTGATATACTCATCTGTGGAACAAAAAAGTTGACATAACTTTTGGGTATGATTTGGGTAGACAGAAAAGATATAAGCAATATGATTTATAAATAGATACAAATATAATAAAATATAAAAGTTAGAGTGGAAATGGTACAAACTTAAATACTCCACCGTCTAGAATTAAGGGATGGGAATTAAATGAGGAGTGATTTAATTGTATCCATAATATAATATTTCTTTGGGGAAAAAATAGATCCATGGTAAATATGCCAAAATTTCAACATTCATTAAATCTGAGGTTGTGTACATGGCTACGAGTTACATTATTGTGTCTTTTCCAGTTTGAATGGTTTCATAATATTTTAAACTTCAAGAATTGTGAGTCGTGGGATTATAGCTGACATATTAACAAATTAATCCTAGAGTTTTCAAAATAATATAGGAGAAAAAAAACCCTACATTTTAATAATTTATGTTTTCACTTTTTCCTTAATTCTATCCTATGTCCTTGTGTGTGTTTTATCAGAGCATTAAGATTGATCACAAAATAAATTGTTCTTGTATATATGACATTTGGATTTCCTAAAGGTAAGACTTAGGAACAAAATCATCTAAGATGGAACATCAGAAGAAAGTTTATTTTATTCTTGATTAAGGATATACAGTGAGGCATGAAGAATACTCAGTTGAATTATTGAGCTCAAATTCCAGTACTGGTGCTATTTGGGGCAAGTCTTTAAAACCAAAGGATTAAATTAAATGATATCCCAAATCCTACCACTTTTAAGCTTTCTACTCTACTTCAGGTCAATAGAATTGGTAAGGAAGAGTTGTAATAAACTCATAGATATTCCCAACTTTCAACTACACAATGAGGGATGACCTCAACATGGCCAGGCTCTATGGGGGATTATCATCTCTTTGACATCACTGCTTTGTACTCTCAAAGCTTTTTCTAACCTAGTTACTTCTTTTCCAGTTTGATGAAGAAAGAATTCAGAAGGAAAATTGGATAAAAGTAAAAATAAGAGTGAACTAAATGGGAGAAATATGTGTTTGTGTTCAGTTTGGTGCCTATCAATAGCACTGGGTGCTCCTTCATGTTTGGGGGTACATTTCTTGAAAGAGAGGACAATGAACTAGAATGTCAAGAGACTGGGTTGAGAGGTGAAAAGCAATAGCGTTTTCAGTCTTCTTGGCCCACGTTTTTATCAACTAACTAGCAGTGCTTACAACTACTATTTAATCTGCTAGCAAAACAGTTTTGGATGAATCAGAGAAGAGGATGTTGGGAAAGTCAAAAGTAGATGGCACAAAAGGATTCCTAAAAAAAAAAAAAAAACAAAAAACACTATGCAACATGTCTTATAATTACCCTGTTAATATGCAACAGTAGTAATTGACCTGACATTAATAAATTAAATGAAGTATGAGAAAAATAATCTCACATGTTCTATTTTGCTTCATCTCTAATACTCCCTTTCATAAAATATAGCTCTTTTGAACAAATGTAAAACTTTCCCTCAGATTTCATATAACCAGGCTCAATGCCAAAGTCAGAAAAAGACTGAATGATTAGGAAACTTTTAAAGTATATATTCTTTAAAAATGGTATAATTAAATACAACTCGCCTTGGGATTTTTGTGATAGGAGCATTTTCTTCTATAACTTAGCTGATTTTGATAATAAATGGGATATGTCACAGAGGTACTGCTTATCTGCACATTAGGGCAAAGCTAAAGTATTTTTAATTTTTTTTAATGTTTTTATTTATTTCNCGAACCGCGAGATCATGACCTAAGCGAAAGTCGGACGCTCAACCGACTAAGCCACCCAGGCGCCCCAGGGCAATGCTAAAGTATTTTAAATTTAAGACACAAGGTTATTTTTTAAAAATCTGAAAACCTTTCCTCTTTTAAGCTATGAGAATACTGATAAACTTGATTTTACAGTAGCTTCTCCCCATTCCTTGCTCCTCCCTTTTTTGAGTCAGATTCAGTGTTTGATTTATGTTATCTGCAAAGTATTATTCCTGGGAAAACGTGGATAGGGTACTTTCTTGGTCTTTCATGCTGCATATGTGATATGGGAACAAACCCAAGAATCCTGGGAGGCCCTAGAGGTGGAAAAGAGACAGTAAAATGTCTTCCCTGGTGTATCCAGAATCAAAACTAATACAGACTTTTGTATTTACAAGTGGGGTGTTACTAGACTACTTAAAAATGTGCAAGTGAGTTTAAGTTAGGTACTGGGAAGAAGTTGGAAGGATTTTGAGAAACAGGTTAGTAAAAGCCCCAGTTTCCTTGAACTCTTAGAAATATGCTCAAGATGATGCTGGTTAAGACAGAAAGGAGTGAGGAGTATAGTAGAGAATACCTGTATCATCTTAGAGAATACTTAAATCATCACAAATTATTAATAGAAATACAGATGTTAAGCTTCTGCACAGCCAAGGAAACAACCCAGAAAATTAATAGGCAACCAACGGAATGGGAAAAGATAGTTGCAAATGACATATCAGATAAAGGGTTAATATCCAGAATCTATAAGGAACTCACCAAACTACACGCCTGAAAAACAAACAACCCAGTGAAGACATGGGCAGAAGGTATGAACAGACACTTCTCCAAAGAGGACATCCAGATGGCCAACAGACACATGAAACGATGCTCAGCATCCCTCCTCATCAGGGAAATACAAATCAAAACCACACTGAGATACCACCTCACGCCAGTCAGAGTGGCTAAAATGAGCAAATCAGAGAACTCTAGATGCTGGCGAGGATGTGGAGAAACGGGCACCCTCCTCCACTGTTGGTGGGAATGCAAACTGGTACAGCCCCTCTGGAAAACAGTGTGGAGGTTCCTCAGGAAACTAACAATAGAACTCCCCTATGACCCAGCAATAGCACTGCTAGGAATTTACCCAAGGGATACAGAAATGCTGAGGCATAGGAGCACATGCACCCCAATGTTCATAGCAGCACTCTCCACAATAGCCAAAACATGGAAAGAGCCTAAGTGTCCATCAACAGATGAATGGATCAAGAAGATGTGGTTTATCTATACCATGGAATACTACATGGCAATGAGAAACAATGAAATCTGGCCATGTGTAGCAACATGGATGGACCTTGAGGGTGTTATGCTGAGCGAAATAAGTCAGGCAGAGAAGGACAAATATCATATGTTTGCACGTATAGGAGGATTAGGAGGAACTTGACGGAGGAACAAGGGGGAGAAGAAGGGCGGAAATGGTGGGGGAAAGGGAGAGAGGCAAACCATGAGAGACTCTTGAATGCTGACAAAAACTGAGGACTGATGGATGTGGGGGGGAGGGGGGATGGGCATGGAGGAGGACACTTGTGGGGATGAGCACTGAGTGTTATGTGGAAACTAATTTGACAATAAACTATTTGTAAAAAAATAATAATAAATAAATAAATAAATAAAAAATAAAAAATAAAAATAAAAATAAAAAGAAATACAGATGTTAAGTGTGCTCCTGATGAGAGGTGAGAAAAAAATGAGGAACATGATATTGAAATCAGTAAAAAGAAGATCCTTGTTATATAGTGGCAGGAAGCTTACCTGTATTGTGTCTTACGCTTATGTGGAAACAGAACTTATAAGCAATGAACTTGCATATTAAGCTGAGTAGATTTTCAAGCAAAGTGTTGAAGGTATGCCTTGTTTCTTCCTGCTGCTTATTTAAAAAAATGCAAAAGGATAAATTGAAGAAGGAATATTGAGCCAAATAGGACCAGTACTTAAGTTTTGGAAAAATCAGCTTATCCTGATTTCAGAAGATACTAAAATGTGATTCACTGCTAGGAAAGTGTGCTCTAGAAGAGAAAGCCAAGGGTGTGGGTTTTTGCTAGTGCCTTGAAAGGATCAAATCTGCATAGTATAAAATCACACAGAGGACTCTGTGTGTGATTAGGCATGTGGCTCAGTCATCTCAGCAGAAGCCAGAAAGAGGATTTTTCAGGACAGATCTGTGGAGGAGTCCCTTGTCTAATGGAGTGAATCTGGGATATACATAGGAGACTCACAAGGTCCTTGAGGATATTATATCAACAAACTCTGCCAGCTTAAACTAAAAGGGACAGAGAGGGGATAAAATGAAGGAAGCTGGTACAACTCCCACAATTATAAAGGTAGAAAAATGCCTGATAGAATTACTCAAGTAGAAACAGACACTATTCTTCAAGGAAAAGAAGGAATGATTCCAAGGGCAGAGCTGTGGGCCCAGATGGTGAAATCAATAGCCACAGATTATTCCCAGGTCTTAAAACCTAATGGAGTTTATTACTAGTATTTTGTAACTTGCCTAGGACCAGTGATTTTTTCTCCATTTTCTTTTTTCTAATGGGAATATTCATAACTTATATCTTATTTTTGTCACACCATTGGGTTTGGGAAACAGATAATTTGATTTCTAGTTTCATAGGTTCACAGATGGAGAGTGATTTTGCCCCAGGATGGATCATAGTTACAATTATACCTGAGTTACAGAATTTAGATGGTAAGATTTGGGTCTTTTTAACTGATGGCATTTAGAGGAGATTTTAGATTTCGGGTTGATACTGTAATAGATTGAGACCTTTGAGAATGTCTAGATGGGTTGAATATATTTTACAAGTGGATGGATGTAAATCTTTGGGGGACAGGAGAATGGAATATGCTAGGTTGAATAATGCTCCCTCTGCCAAAGCTGTATCAAATGGTTGCACAAGGAAAAATGAAGAATAGTTCAGTTATATCTAGAATCAAGAATTACCAGAATATATTTTTTTAAAGTTCACATCAAATTTATGACTGAGTTGTCATCTAAAGGGTTTTTCATTATGATTATATTTTTCTTAATCTCCTGAAGAAATATCCTATATCTGATTTTCAGCACCCCAAATATTTTAACTGTGTTAAAATAAGATTCTTAATTAAAAAGATTATAATTCACTTTAATTTATAGTATAAATACTTGACACATGTCATGTTGTAGTATGAATATATAGGAGATAAAAAGGCAGAAATAAGGAATACTTGAATGTTTGTGTCAGTCTGGTTTTAATATTTATGATTATGTTGAAAACTACTCCTGTGTCCCAGAAATTTCTCTGTGGTATATATACACCTATTGCTAGTTATAATAATGGTCTACAATACAAATATTATTATATCTATTACAATGGGAATTTTAGTCATATTCTCATGGCCTTACAGATGTCTATGGTAGTGGCTGGAAGTGGGCTATTATCATTAAAGCTCACAGATTATCTATTATGCCAAAAATCATCTATTATGCTATTTCTGAATCTGGAGAGAAAAGAATTGCCATCTAAAAAAATTGCAATTCCCCCAATATGAATAAGGAGTGGAATTAAAAAATACATATATTACACTCTACCTGTGATTAAATGCCATAATTCTATATCAATGTTCATTCTGTTCTAATACATTATGGGCCAATGGGAGAAAACACTCAACAAATCTCAGTCCTAAACTTTAGTTCTATTTTGTTACATGAAGGGAAGTAATAGTTGGGGACAATATAGTCCATCAATTTAAAGATTTTCTACATTTTTAAATGAAAGTATAATTTTATAATAATTGGCCTATTAAATCTCATGAGACTCATAAGCCAAACATTCTGATTTCAAAGATAAATGGTCTTAAAATTTATAACAAAGTCATTATGCATTCTTATTTTACTACATAGCCATGCATTCAACTTGTAATTTTCACCAAGAAAGGTTATAAATTATTTTGAACTTTTACAATTTTTTGATTTCCACAATAGTTGGCTCTTGACCATGTAAATTTGAGGAAAATTGTGTTTGTTTTAAGGTAGAGGAGCATTGTGTCAGTATATTGGTTGTAAACTTTTCCTGTTCTAGGTCTCCATTTCATCTCTTAAAATATCATTTAATCTCTACCTTTGAAATATAGATCAATATTTTTTCCATGTAAAGCATTTCACCAACTCTAAAGGAGAATGTTTTTTTTTTCTGTCTTAACTGTGTTTTTTATTACTATTTTTTAAAATTTTATTTAAATCCAGGTTAGTTAACGGTAAATGTAATCATGGTTTCAGGAGTAGAATTTAATGATTCATCACTTACATATAATGCCCAGTACTCATCCCAACAAGTGCCCTCCTTAATGCCTATCACCCATTTAGCCCATTCTCCCTCCCAACATCCCTCCAGCAATCCTTAGTTTGTTTTCTATATTTAAAGGTCTCTTTTAGAAAGATAATGTTCTTATAAACAGTCTGAAATGATCAATTCTACCAATTAAACTTAAATAGTAAGACCTCTGGTTTAGAATGACTTGGCATATTTACAGTTCATGATTCAAAGATTTGAAGCATACTCAGAAAATGATTCAGGAATGTAGACATTTTTAAATAGAGGTACTTGACTACTGGGTTGTCTGTACAGGAGTTCCCTGTAAAAACACTGTAATGTATAAGAATTTCAATTTTTCTCTTGTCAATTTTCTTCCTGACACAGATGTTTTTGTCCCAGTTTGTTCATTCCTTACAACAACAGGTATGTTCTATCAATATCTTAATCTTATAGATTGGGAAAACAAAACAGAATAACACACACACACACACACACACACACACACACACACACACACAGATATGAAGTAACTTTTCCAAAATCGAATAAAAAGTAATTGGTGCCACAAGAATTAGAGCCCAAACAACTTGAAGACAGAAGTCATGTTTTAATCTTCACAATAATGAAAATGAAGACACTTCATTTTATAATTAAAGAAGCTGAGGCACATAGTATTTTAGTTTATGGAGAGTCAAACGATTAGGATGCAGCACCATGAGAATGTCAATCCGTGTTATATGATTCTAGAAACCAGAGTTCTATCTCAATACATTGCAGATAGCTAGAAATTTGCCTTTTTAGAACCACTGACTACACAAAGTCATTATTTCTATGTATCAAAAAACGTGTCAATCGAGATTTCAAGGAAAGAAACATGGCTGTCAAATACCTCTCAATCCTTTACCTACCATGGACAAGTAATGATAAAATGCTAATCTACGAAATGATAGATAAAAATCTTAATCTATTACCTTCCTCAGACAAACCATTACCCAGTACACATACAGTTCAAGATAATGTATTGCCTGTTGATTATTTCCAATTCCTTCTCCCTTAACAACTAGTTCTCATAGAAAAATGAAAGAGTAAGAATCTATTATAGATACTGTTAATTAAAGTGTCTCACTCTCTTTGCAAACTAACTCTTCCTTAAGGAATCCTAAGCATGGGTGTTGCAAAAATTAAATTCTGTTACTCTTTGTCTGATCTTAGAAGCCATGTTTGTGTGTGTTTGTGTGTATATTTATATACTTTCTATATATAAATTTATATATGAATATATATTTATATATTATATACATAATATGCATATATAGTATTATATACATTATTTATATATGTGTATATATATATATATATATATGATGTATCATATGTGCTAACCACTATTCTATGCACTGTGCATATATCCTCGCTTTTCCTCACCATACAGTGTAGCTAAGGATGCATTTCCTTTTACATATAAGGAATACTGGAAAAGATAGTCATGTTTTCCAAGATTGACTAGCTAGTAAGTGGCAGAGCCAGGATTCAAATTAAGGTCAGTTCACTTCAAAAGACTATGCTGTGTTCACTTAAACACACATCTCCACAAAAACATCAACACTTCCATTCTGCATATACAGATAAGGCTGAAAATAATATATATGTGTCAATCACAAACCCACACATGATATGTAACCTTTGATATGTAGCTATTACCTTTGGTGCACATCACTCGCTTATACAGGTCATGTGTAGATAAGGGAATTTATTTAGAAAAACAAAAATCACTATAATGTTAAACGGCTTGAGATCTTTAAAATCCAGATTTAAACTGATATAATCGGCTTTATTCTTTCATTTTATTTTGTGAATGCCTCCAGTTGGTGGTAGAAATGAAGTATTTCTCAAAAACTACAAAACTTCCTTTGATCAAAGTTTAATTTAGCACACATTTAAATTTTAAACCAGCAGTTTATGTACCTCATAAATGTCTATTTTAGCAATAGAATAGACACCAGTCAGCTGACTTATTTTTAAACCAGCTGTGAAAATTTATTACAAAAATATCATTCCTGTCTCCAGTACAAAAGGCTGATTGAAATGTAAATTTCTATAGGATTTCTGATGGCCATAATAAATATAAAATATGGAGATATTAACAGCATTATCTACTCTTGTAAACACTTGGAAGACTTCAATTTTAAAAAGGCTTCAAGTCTTTCACAAGGTAACCATAGTAATGCAATAGGAAAAATGGAATTTCTGCCATTATTTAGTTCATTCTTTCGCATTTTATAAATTTGATTTATGCCTTTACAAGAATTGCTTTATCAATGAATTTCAATACATTGCTTAGAGGCAAATGTTTGAATTCCAATAGTTTTTTTCAGTCACCTTCATTGTTTAAGCGTTTAGAACATAAATTAGGCTAAAATTGTCATCTTGAATTTTACTATGCTTACACATGCTTGCTATTTCCTTGTATTCCAGTTATGTCCTTTTGAATTTCTTAGTCCTTGCTGTGGTGCAAGTGTCCCATATGTTCAAGTTAATTGTATTTTTACGAAGAAAAATATGTCAAATCCAGAGAAAGAATTACATCTATATATGGAATTAATATATTTATATATGGAATTGATCATAGAGACTTTTTTTTTTTTAACAGTAGTCTGTATTTCAATTTTAGAACCTGGTTTTTAGTGGAAGAAGGTAAGGTAAAATTGGAGGCAACTGAAAATAAATTAAGAAATATTATACTAGATAATTGTGGTATAGATTTGCATAGCAGACATCAATAATTAGGAACTTTACTTTTTGAAAATGTGATAATTATTTTTGAGCCTAAAAATGACAGAACCCATTCTTCTCAAAGATTTTTAAGTTTATTTATTTGAGAGAGTGAGCACATACACGCACACAAGCAGGGGAGAAGCAGAGAGAAAGAATCTCAAGCAGGCTCCGTGGTGACAGCATGCACCCCAATGTGGGGCTTGATTACACAAACAGTGAGATCATGATTTGAGCTGAGATAAAGAGTTAGATGTTCAACTTGACTGAGCCACCCTGGTGCTCTGAAAGAACTCTTATTCTGATACCAAACTCTGGTGTCACATTGTATAAAATTCTGGTACCAAACATTAAGTTCTAGAGTCAAATTTCAACCAAACAAAAGCAAGTATTTCCTAGCAGTTTATTCCAAGTTCATTTGCATTCAGTTGGATTCTATCACACAAAATGAAATGGTGTATTATTTTCCCTTCTATTATAATTTGGTTTACTATGGGGTATATCATCAAGACCACATGAGACAGAGGGAAAACAATATATTCTAAGAGTGAAGTTACTCAAAGGAACGCCAACAAGAAATAAAATTATGGCATTTCTAAAAATGGGATATTCAATAGATGAAAAACTGAGTTCTAAAATAAGACATGGGAAAACCAATGGTTCAGGGGAGACCATAGTAAGTAATTGCTGAAAGGGCTTTGTTGCCATTGGTTTCATCTGATAGACTGTCTGGCAGGCATCAATTAACCTGGTTCATTTATGCACATATGAGATGGCAACTGAAGTGTCAGATAGCTAGGAATGACTCCTCTATTTGCAGAAAAGTATGTACCTCTGTAATGAATTTCAGTATAGGAACATAAGGAAACTTGAGATATTTTCTAATTTCCCTCTGGTTTAGTGCAAGAATTTATGGCTCTGTGCCTCACTGGTTGTCAGCTGATCTGTTCCAGTGGCCAGATGGAAACAGAATCCCTTTCCTGCTCAAGTTAGAAGAAAAAATCAGCGAAGAAATCAGCCAACACAATGTATCTGTCAAAGGCATTTTGGTGGATACTTTGAGGCCTACCATAGAATAAGGCAAGACACCATTCCTGAGGATCTCATACTTTTCCAAAATAAATGCACATGCAGGAATCAATTACTACAGTGCGTGATACTAACTCTACACCAGAACACACTTAGGTACTCAAATTAGTGGAAATCTTTCTTTTTTAAAGTTTTATTTAGTTAATTAATTAAGAGCGCACACGAGTGAGCGAGCAAGCATGAGCAGGGAAGGAATAGAGAGAAAGAGAGAAACCCATGCAGGCTCCATGCTGTCAGCACAGACACAGCCTGATGCAGGATTTGAATTTACAAACCATGAGATCATGACCTAAGCAGAAATCAAGAGTCAGACACTTAACCAACTGAACCACATAGGCACCCCATTGAATTATTGGATTTATTAATAGCATTTGTAACTTTTAATTATTCTCTGCACTGGAATGCTTGGATGCATGTTTTTGGTTGTTTCTAATTGTTTTCAGGCAACCTGTACAACTTCTCTACTCACATGACTTCTTTTTCTTCCCAAACATCATTTTTAACATGAATGTCCTCTGCACTCTGAACTCTTATCCTTTCTACGCCTGAACCTCTCCATGTGACTATCATATAGACAGCCTGAGTTCAGCATTACTAACATGGAAATCATGATCTTCTGCATAAGACTGTTCTGGTCCTATAGCTGGTATCTCAGCTAACATCATGATCATTAACCCATTTTCCCATCTGAAAATACAGACTCCTGATCTCTTCCTTTTAGATATGCCATCAACCAGTATTTTCTCTGAATTCTCTACCTCTCCATCAGACCCTTGATTCGAGTCATATTTCCTCGCTTAGATTAATGAAAGTGCCATCTCAATTGATTTTTCTACAAGGCAACTAAGAGTAATTTTTCTAAAACAGACATTTGATAAACTCACTCTCCCACCTAAATTCAGTCAATGACTGCAAATATTTAAGAGTAAAAGGAGTATATCTAATATCAATGACTTTCATAGTTCACTATGATCTGTGTTCTTCATCTCTCATCCTTACCATTCACTCTAAAGTTATAGTGCACTAACCTGTGAGTTCTCCATGTTCTTATTCAACACAGATTCTCTGAATAAACTACTCTCTCCCCTTGTAACTCCTTGCTCCTCTTCCCTCTTTCACTTGCCTAATTCCTATTCATCATTCCAGCATATGGTGTTCTGTAACTTCCATGATTCTTGTGAATATTCCCTTTCCTTACCTGCTTCTCAGTCTAGAAAAGGCTGGGCCTTGGAAGAAAGCAGAATGCAGATAATCAGATTGAAAGGAGAGAGGACACTGAACAAGACCTGGCCAAAACAAGAAGCCATGTGAACCAGGGACTGGGAGTGAACTGGCCCCAGCCATAGTTCAGCAAACCCAATCCAGTGATTAAAAGTGTTGGGTTCTAAGAGCTTCTTAATGCACAAATCATTTACTCATCCCCAAAATCCTACTCTCACCCACATTTTATAGATCTGTGAAATTAAATTTCATGCCTAGTGATAGATTTAGGATTTACATCATTCCGTTTGACCTCATGCTTGTCCTGGGTCTACATGATTAGGAAATTTCTAAAATTACATACGAAAGAATATGGCCTCATTACCATTGCATTGTTCTTGAAAAACAAAGAAAAATAGCATAATCTTTTTCTCTTAGACATCCTTAGGGAACAAGTGGTGCTCTTTAGAAACCACAATGAACATAAAGATACAATTCTCATGAAATTTGGACAGGAAAGTAGATACTAAATGACAATAGATGAGAAAAGCATCCTGTTTTCTCCTTTTCTAGGTCTACATATTTTTTTTAGATGATTACATCCTGTCTCTGCCTTTTATTTTTCTTGCCGAGTAATTTCTCATAGACTTTGTTCTGCACACTCATCATCTTTGATATTCTTTTGATAGGTTTTTAGTCTAAGAGTCTTTTAAGCAAATGGAACAAAAATACATTCTCCATTTTATAACACTTTTAAGATTCAATGATTATTTTATGCCAGTATTGGGACATGTGAGAATGATCATCAGCAATGAACTATGGACTCTTCATAGCTGAGTTTGCACCAAATTATGTTTTTGTGTGTAGCTTATTTTTCCTAAACAAGATTATGCTATACTTTCCTGAGTATAACAGTCTAAAACTACATGATTTACCATTTAACCTAACTCAGGTTAAGACCTGTTCCAGTCTTTTGAAAAGATGCATAATTAATAAAAAGTAATTTGTCATTTTTCTGATGCCTTCTGGGATGAATTTATTGTACTTCTAACAAGATGTGAAAAAGACCGCTTTCTTGACCCTTTGGAAACTGCCTAGCAGTCTAAAATGAAAATACACTGGGTCTGCCTTGAAAGGTTGCTGCAACACTGTGTTGGGGTATGACGATGATGACGATGTAGTCCTAGACCCTGTAATAAATTATTTATACAAATTTACTTCATTTTCACAACAAATTTATAAAGTAAGCATTATTATCCCCACTTTAAAGCTGAGAAGATGAAGTCTTAGATGTTTTAACTTGGTATTATCATACTCTTGGAACTGTGATTTGAACTCCAAATTCCTCCAGATGTTATGAACAACCTGCTTTAAAAAGTGATCAACTCTCGGGATTGTTCTCACTAGGTAAATACATATATCTGCTTAATAATCGTAATGCCACTGCAGTGTTAAAAATAATACATATTGAGGTTCTAAATGTCATATACAAAGGCCCAGGACCAAGGCCTGTTGAAAACATTGCAAAGATCTTTGATCCAATGGTACAGGTAATGATTCATGAATGGTAATGATTCAGTTAGCATCAAATTCTAGGGAAGAAAAAAAGATGTGGTTTTCATATGTTTTTCATTTATTTTGTACTATAAATAAAGTAACTCCCAGTTTATAAACCATTTTGTTTTATAGATTGAAATAAATAGAGTGGTTAGTTCTCCTTGAACTACATATATTTCCATCTTTTGGTGAATAAAATCTTCCTTATCTCTAAATGTTGTTCTTTTTAAGTCTATAATTCACAAATACCCTTTGAGATATATATATATATGTATATATATACATATACATACATATACACACACACACATACACACACATACATACACACATATATATATACATATTTTAAATCAAAAACACAACTCAACCTTTATTTGCCTAGATACAACTTTATTAACTTCTTTTTCCTCTATTAAGGTTAAGACTGTATAACCCAGAAAAAAAGGCAAATTGCTACTAAAAACTAAGTTTAGGATATGAGTGCAATATTGTTAAAGTCACAATCACATACAGAGTATTCAGATGTTTTAAATATAAATATGAATATATAATAATCCTATGGAAAAAATACATGAAATCACCAAATAGTGATGATATAAAACAGAAATGGAAGTTACTTTTAATTATTGGAATTATTTTATAAAACTAATTCTGCAACCATAAACAAAACATACCTTGTGTTCTTGCTTTACACTTAATTTTATATTGTCTTTTAATTATGATTTTTAACTCTACATTATTAATTCTGGTTCAGTATTCTGGGCACTTTAAATTATTAATGGATGGGGGCAGACAACTGAAAACTCAGAACTCTGAACACTAGAAACTTCATCAAATACATATATGTATATGTATATATTTGCACACAGTTACACTTAAACCTCCCATTTTGCAACTTTAGAAAAAAATTAAGACATAATACATTAATTTCCCCAATACTTATTAGCAGACAAATCGAAGGAACCACTACAATAATTAAGCAGTTGGAGAGATTCAATTATGAGGGAAGATTAAGAAACTAAACGTGTAACTTGGCTTAGTCACAACAACTGAGAGGGATATGGGTGACTGGTGTCATACTTGAACAAGATCTTCAAAAACAGAAATTGTTTACCTCATGGTAACAGGTAATAGAAATTAAAGGAAACATTCAGACAAAAATCAATAAGTAATTTTATAATAATTTTCTATGTGTGTTGTAGAACTTTACTTAGAAAGAATAAAATTAGGTAATCTAACATTCTTATCTGGGTCAAGTTTTCTTAATTTCATGAGCAGTCATTTTATAAACACATATGTATTTTTCCTCTTTTTGGTAATCAGACATGTTTAAACATTACACATACACATTTTCCCAGTGTTAGGTTACAATATTTAACATGGCATTCTTTAAAGATTAGAAATTTATAGTTAATAAAAACTTGGCCGTTTTGTTTCTACTTTATTTTAGTAATCAAAAAATAAACAGTAATCAGCATAAAATGTGTCATGCCTCACATTTAGGCTTAAAAATGAAGGTGTGAAAAAAAAATAAAGCTTTACTAGTTGGACTATTAGCTAATGGTCTGTAAACTAAAGTTCATAAGACACAGTAGGCCACCAAATCAGTCAAGCATTTCTTTCTCAGAGGTATAGGGTTGCTAGTAGCTTAGCTCTCATTTGCTCTCTTTTAAGGCTCTGGAAAGAGGTGGTAAAAGTGACATTTGTTGCTTTCATATTGCTTTTGACGTGTATGTAGGGGTTATGATTTATTCAAAAATATTGTTACCTAAAGTAGTATTGAAAAGTAACGATGGAAATGTAAATGTTAAAATAAACAAATTAAAATGCTTCTCATAAAAGATTATAGCAAAATTGGTCATGTAACCTGGTTATTTCCTAGATCCCCTAAACCTTATCAGTAATGTATGAATATACAACTCAAACTGTCAGTTTGTTCTGGCCACCTGAACATCAACCATGCTTACAAAAAAATATCCAGAATCAATAAGACTACAGAACTACAGATTTTCTTCTACAAGAAAGAATTGGCACAATTTACATAAAACTGTCTACAAATGGCATTTAAAACCAGTGGAAGATTAAGTGGCAAAAACCACAACAGCTTCGGAATGTGGTGAAGAGGTAGCATACTATTACATAGGATGACAGTAATTTATGTTAGAGGAATAGGGGCTGCTTCTCTGCAGAAATGCTCAAAGATCAGCAGCCTCATAAAAACATTCTTAACTTTGTGCCTACATGCTTGAACACATTCAAACTTTTGGTAGGGGTTGACAGCAATTTTTATTCACTCAAGGAGTGCCTCCATGGGGTTGGAACCCCCATAGTGCTGGAAAAACTATGGTGCGCAAGACAAATGAGAATGTGCACTCACACATCTTCCTGCCTAGTAGGGAATTCAGACAATTAAACAAAGGGTAACAATAAGGAATGATGAGCATGGTATAGGGTGCTCGAAAACCTAAATCAAATTAGCTTTGTAAATCCAAAGATCAGGGAAGGCCTTCCTGAAAAAAATGTTGATGAAGTAGAAACCAAAAGGGCTCATTGGCTCTCAAAGGGAGACCCAGGTGTAAAATCTGTTAGAGTACTATAAAAAGGAAGAAAGGAGAAAGGAAGAAGGAACAAAGGAAGGGAAAGAAAGAAAATGTGTTTGAATCTAACAGATTTTGTTCTAACAGAATAGTCCATCAGAGTTTGCTTCTGCTTAACCAACTGAGCCACCCAGGCGACCCCTATCAGTTTGCTTCTGACAGATTTAAGCAGTTAAGTCAATCAGATGGTAACTGGGTTATGAAATACACTTACTGCTGAGCTTTAAGTAATAGCTAGATGATTTCCATACTCTGCAGAGTGTTTTGTTTTGTTTTGTTTTGGTTTTGTTTTGTTTTACAATTTCTCTGATTATTTCACCAAGCTGGATCATATTCTAATTGGAATTTATTCAATAGCAAATTAAATGTTTGTGCCTCACAATAGATCTTTCCCAGGTTAGGAAAATTTGAGGAAAAAATTACTCAAAAAAGGATTAAGGCATTACCTTGAAGCAGTGAATCTTAAAGTTTAGGTGTATGAAAATTATCTAAGTTCCTTCATAAAAAAAAATGGAATTTCTGTGTCTACACCACTCTTACTGAAATTCTGATTCTGAACATCTGGGGCTGTGCTCAATCCTTCACACTTTTCACTAAAACTTAGAGTTATTTTGACGTGTGTGTTCCAAATCCATACTTTGAGAAATTAGAGGATATGCCACATATAGAGTTAGAAGTTGTTATTGTGGACACAGAGACAATTCACTCCTTTTCTCCTGTCATCAAAGTCCTCTGCAAGTCACAGGAATTGAGAAAAGGTTTCTTTTTCTCTTTACATACTCTAAACCCTATTCAGAGGAAACAAGAGAGAAAGAACAGTACTTCCCAAGCCCGGCTGCACATAAGAGTAACCTGGGGAGTTATAAAAGCAGACTGATACTCTGGCTCTATCCCTGGAGGCTGATTGGTCTGTGAGGGTCTTCAACAGTATTTTAAGGTCCCCTCTGCTGATGTTAATATGTATGGTTTTGGGGGTGGGCAGCAAAGCATAGGCAAAAGGTAAGGGAAACTAGTCAACATTCACTAGGTTACAGTTTCTTTACTAGAAGGTTTATTTTTTTAATATTCACACCATTTATAATATTAATAGTAAGTCTAATGGTTGATGACTCAAAGGTAGAGTCAGGATTACAATTCTGAGCTGCTTAATTTAATGATCTTGTTTTATTTTTTTTTCCTTTATTTGTTTCTAACCATAAGATCACCCATTCTTGATTTTTTAAATATAGTTTTGCATGGTGGCATGGCTTACCACAAGTTTTCTGTTTTAGAGATATTATATGATTTTCTGTTGCATGGTGCTTGACCTGTACTCAGGAATGTCAGATTTTTTAATTATGTTTTTATTTATTTTTGAGAGAAAGACAGAGCATTGAGTGGAGAAGGGGCAAAGAGAGAGAGACATAGAATCTGAAGTAGGCTCCAGTCTCTGAACGGTCAGCACAGAGGCCAACACAGGACTCAAGCTCATGAACCATGAGATCATGACTTGAGTTGAAGTCAGATGTTTCCCTGACTAAGCTACCCAGGCACTCCAGTAATGGCAGAAATTTAAATGGCAGTTCTAGTGGTATTTTTTTTTCCTTTTTTTCAAGAATATGGATTTTGTTGTATTTTGAATTATGTTACATTCTATAGACGTTACAAATAGAAAAAATAAAACTATTGATACTAGAGATGGTAAAACAGAAGCAAAGATGGCATTATGTGGATCAAATGAAGAATATTCTGTTTATAGTGCCCATTGTTTTGACACTTGCTAATTTATTGTCTGTTAAGAAAGCTGTTAGGAAAGAGTAAACAAAAGAATAATCATTATATTGTGGAACTATACCATAGAAAATTGTGTCTAAATGTGTGGTTCAGTGTGTAAAGGACGAAAGAGAACCTCACAGTTATCACTTTAACCATAACTTTCCTGCAATCTAAAGGTAAGTACGCCTGTCCTTTTAATTTTTTCATGTTTATTTTTAATTTATTTAAGAGAGACATAGAGTGTGAGAGGAGAGGAGAAGAGGGAGGGCAAGACAGAATACCAAGAAAGCTCTGCCCTGTCAGCATGGAGCCTGGCGTGGGGCTTGAACTGACGAATTGTAAGATCATGACGTGAGCCGAAACCAAGAGTCAGACACTTAACTGACTGAACCATCCAGGTGCCCTCTCATTTAACTTTTGATAAGAATACAGCATACTCGGGAAAACTTTTAAAAAGTAGCATAGTTATTAAATTTCTATTGATACTAAAATACAACATTAAGATACCATCACCTTCAACACAACTGTAACATTCTACTCAAGCTACTTGCAAAATGGCTGGTCGTCATTGCCTGTCTTCAGTAGCAGACTAAACTCCTAAGAACAGATACCCTGTCACTTTTATTTACATCCATATTCCCAGTGCCTAGAGCAGCTCCTATCATAAAGCATGAGTTCAGCAAACGTTCATTGAATGAAAAAAGCAAAACATAGGAGGAAGCATTATCTTTGTCGTTAAGATTTAGTTTTCCTAAAATTGCAACCTCAAATGGCCCAAGAGAATATATGGAGCTAAAAATTCTTTAGAAATTTATTCTAATTTTTACTTTAATGTAGGATATAATGTACATACATATGGCAAAATTATACTATAACTTTAAATAATGTTTTTTGTGCCAAACACTCTTATAGAAGTTTATTTCTAAACCTTTAGCATTTGATTTTTCATACACATCTTAAGATACACATCTGACAACAACGAAGAACCCCTTCCTGGGGTTCTACAACCAGAAATCTGGTAAAAATCTCTCTTGAAATACTGGCAACAGACTTCATAATGAAGGGGAGTAAATAAAATAGATGTGTTATTAGTTGTGTGATATAAAGATATTAAAACAGATTCTGAAGTCACCAACCTGTGCCCCTGGGTGCTTAGAGAACAGTGCAAAGAAAATAAAATTGACAGAGCCTGGCAGCTTTTAGGAAGAACCTGTGGCTGATCCCAAAAAGAACTAGGATTTCCTCATGGAGTTATGGGTTCAATTTGAGCTCCTGAGTATAAAAGAAAAAAAAAATCTGGTAAGGTACCAGAGGTGCATTTACAAGTTCCATTATCTTCTCTCCTACTGCTTCAAATCTCCTCCTCCTCCTTTCTCATAATGGCATCAGCAACTGATATTGAAATTTTGATGTTGTATCATACCCTTTTCTCTTCAGGTTTCCTAAAGTCTCTTTCTTTTGTTCCCTGATGGACATCTCAATTTACTGCCTGGATCATGTCCTCCCCAAGTCTGACATGGACTACTGCATCCTTACTGGTGGTCCAGCCTCAGTCTATCAGCCAGACCTTAGACAAAGTTAATCTGATCATATCATAGCTGTAAAAACTGCCAATGTTTTCCATTGTCCAGAGGAATAAGTCTAAATTCTTATGCATCTCTTGATTCTGCCAAATCTGGTGTTTTAAGCACAGCTACACAATAAGCCCTGAATACATTGTGTACTTTCCACCTAGTATGCATTAAATTGTACTGTACACACTGTGCCCTTCTCTATGTGAGGGATTCAATTACAAGAGAAAATTCATTTGCCACCTCTTCTAGGAAGTCACCTTGGATTCACAGTAAACATTATTCACTCCATTCTTATGCTGCTTCACTAAGAGTCTGGATTCACATCCTGACTCCATCATTTGTAACTTAGACATCCTTGTGAAAATAGCTAAACTCTCAGTTTCCCTAAGAATCTACCCCATAGACTCGTGAGGATTACAGGCATTAATTCAAGGAAAGTACTTAGAGCAGGACCTGGAAGGTATTTAATAAAGGATATTAACATTTAAAAAATAATTTACATCCTCTTTCATATTACATCACCCTATAATTTTCAGTCTGTAAGATAGTCTTTCCATGCCAAACTATAACACTGGAAAGGGCAATGTTTTGTTCTTAGATTTCTAGTACCTGCAACAGTATCTGGCATAATCCAATTGTCAACATTTACTGAATGCCCTTTATTTACATAATTTGGTGTCTCACCTGAATTTATAAAAAGATAAACTGTCCTAATCAAGTACTTTATAATGCATTTGGGGGAAATAAATCACATACAAAATAATGATGAATTAGTTCTACAACCAAAGACAATGTGTGAGGTCAAGGCAGGCACAATTCTTGAGGGTAGAAACTGGGGAATATTCTTGAACAGAAGATCTTGGAAGGGATGTTAAAACGACATGCATTAATGAAGGCATTAAGTGAGCAATGCTGGATAGAATGGCATGGAGATAGGGATTATCAGAGTAAGATCAATGTGACTTATGAAGCTTCCTATAGAACAGTAAAAATTAGGGTGTGCAAACTCTAACGGTTCAAGGAAGGTGATATGAGTGAGTGAAGCGGGCTAGGCACATTCATAAGGCACTATGAATAGGAGGTTATGGCAAACTCGATGGTCTTCTCCTCTGAGTACAGGAGGCAGCAACCCCCCAGCTATAACTGTTTCATGGACATGAGTAACAATGTTGCTCAAATTTGTGTTTTTAAAAAGCGAGATCTCTTCTAATTTTTATTTTAAAATTTTTAATGTTTTACTTATTTCTGAGAGAGAGCACCAGCATGAGCAGGGAAAGGTCAGAGAGGGAGGGAGACACATAATCTGTAGCAGGCTTCAGGCTGTGAGCTTCCGGTCACAGCACAGAGCCCGATCGGGCTCCAACCCACGAACGGCAAGATCATGACCTGAGCCAAGTCGGATGCTTAACCAACTGAGCCACCCAGGTGCCCCTCTTCTAATTTTTAACTAGGAGTAACTACTTTCAGCATTTAAAAAAACATTGTGTAGCTCACACAAATTATACTTTGGCTAACAACTGGTAACCTCTGGAAAAGTTTAGTGTTGCATGTGCAGGTCTAATTAGCAGGTGAGATGTTTATAATTCATAGGTTCGTAAGGAGCCATCAAAGGTTTTTGAGAAGTGTTACATGCTCAGGAATATTTTAAACAGATTGTTCCAAGAAATTGTAAGATGGATTATTGGGGAAGAAAAAAGTCAAGCAAAATGTCCAGTTTAGAAATTAATGTTGAAAAATGCATGTCAAAGTATTATGACCAAAACTTCAGTATTAGTTGTGTAACTGTAAAGACAGTGATCTAAGTTTCAAAGTAAACCACTTGAGTCTGTCTCTAATTTTATCGGACTCAAATTAGTACAACTTGGGCAGACAAAAAATTAATTGCTCCCATTTCTCTTATTTTTTTCTTTAATCTCAAGATTTACATAAGTGAGCTCATTAAAAGAGAGCCCTGTCTCACCAAAGGAACCTTGCCATTTTGTTTAATAATTACAACACAAAAGGAAAGGTTAATTTGATTATACATAATACGATAAACAGAACATTTTCAACATCTATACTAAGTAGTCCTGAATATTTCTTATATATACTCAAATAAGTACAATGACTTATGATTGCTAGTACAAGTTGTCTTTGCATTTAGGCTTTTGAAAGTTAGATGAGTACAAATAAGCAGCTATCATTTCCAACCTAAGGGTAGAATATCATACTGAAGTATGTATAAGACATTTCTTATAAGGGACCTCTTGACTAAACATTTTGCATGCTGTCACAAAGATATCTACAAACGACAAATCTGGATTTACTGTTCAGTGATAAAGCATAATTACCTGGCTTTCTTTCTCCAGGGTGTTAAATTAAAAAGCAATGGTTAATCTATGATTCATGTTAGTATGTTTTTATGTATTAATAACACAATGATTATGGGTAATACTCTTTCCTATGAAATTAACACTTTCACAGGAGCATCATTTGACTCAGTGAATTGCATTACTCCCAATACAGAGAGAATACCATTATGGATGCATGCCACTTTGCTGGCTCCCTCTGTGAGTTTGAGAGAGAGGTTATTTTTAATTTTGAAGTCCTTTCATTCCACTCCCACACACCAATCCCTGTCTTGGATCCCCTGAAATGAAATCTGCAGCCAGAAAAATCCACTAAAATCATTTCATCCCTTTGGCACTTCCCACAATGGTGTTGCTGAGGATGCACATGTAACAAAGTGGGATGTGAGAAATGAGGTTCTATTGGCCTAACACCATGCTCATTTGTAAATGAGCTGGTTATGTTGGTTTTCGGGAGTAACTCAATTTTCTCAAACTATTCTTCCTATAAGCTATCCTGATATACTCTGATGTAAGAAAATTTCTTACTACAAAGGATATATGAAGTTGCCACTCCCATTTGCCACTTAATATTTCCTCCTCCGTATTTTGCCAATTCCTTCTGGTTCCCTAGTAATTCTGAGGAGATATTTTACACATAGCTTAATGGCAGAAACTCAGGCTTAATTAAAAGGAAACCAAGTTAAGTAGTCCATTTTTGATGAGAGAAAAATGAAATATGATGAACTCATACAATTGTTAACATAATGTTCCTGGTGACTAACTTGTTTGCATTAATGCTTAGATCAGGAATATTTTTGAAAGTCCATGCACTACGGTGACATGTTGAGATTTTATCCCATCATATTTCTGTTCTGTTTCAGTTACTAACTTTTCTCTTATTCAAAATGGTATCAGTTAAAATGCTTTAATAACCAGAACTTTGGAATTTATTATGTAACAGTGGTTTAAAAAGAAAGTCAACTTGAAACACAATACCATGTTTTGAAGTGCCTTCTGAATTATCCAAGAGTGTGTGTACTTTTATTATCTAATTCATTTTATTCAGCATAACACATAAAACCCTCCAGGTACTTGAATTTGAAATTTAAGCTTTAAACTTTTCTTAAGGCCCTTAGAGAACCATATAAGTCCAATTGCTTCTTGCTCCCCACTGCTACCCAGTTGCAGACCACCTCTTCATCCCCTAGGCATTATGTAACATGCATAATGCATATTGAGCTTACATTTTATCTCCCTTGTTAAAAATAAGCTTAGTAGTCATTCCAAAGTAGTAGATTCCTGAAAGCATCTAATTGATATTTTCTTCCCAACATCATTATTGTACTGGCAGTTGCGTCTTCTCACTACGTGACTTTCTCTTTAAGGATCCACCCATATCTTACCATGTCATTAACCATTATCTAGTACAATGGGTTAGATCTCTATTTTAGGCTGCTCATATGCCCTCCAAATTCATATTTTCAACTGCCTATTGGACATAATCATTTAATATCCATTTGATAAGTCAAACTCAAAGGACATAAAATCAAACCCCTTATACTCTCTCATTTTAAAGATGTATCATGTTCAGTATTGGTTTATGTAAAAGCATAATATATAGCTTAACCATAACACATGTTCTACTTGTAGTTTTCCCTGTGACAAGTAGCAATCTTTTTTTTTTTTTTTAACTTTGCTAATATTTTTGAGAGAGAGAGGGGCAGAGAGAGAGAGAGAGACAGAGAGACAGAGACAGACAGACAGAAAACCTGAAGCAGGCTCCAGGCTCTGAGCAGTCAGTGCAGAGCCCCACGTGGGGCTCGACCTCACAAGCCAGGAGATCATGACCTGAGACAAAGTCAGACACTTAACTAACTGGGCCACCCAGGTGACCCACCAAGTGGCAATCTAAATTACTTATATATACTATCTCATTTAATCCTTACAACAATTTATGAAAAAATGCCTTACATAACTTCATTTTACAAGGACAGCCAAGGCATAGTTGTTAAGTAGCATTCTGAAAGCCATATTGTGACAGTATTTAAACCAGGTAGTTTGACTCTGGAATCACTATATTTTAAACACTTTACCTTCCTTTTCATAATCAGGAGAACTCAAGTTTGAACCCCAATATTTATTGTTTACTATGGATAATCAGATTTTCCCCCAGAGTTAATATGAGAACCACTTATTTAGAGTTATTATCCCCTTCCTATTCTACCTGAGACTTTCCCAGTTTCAGCCCTAAATGCCCCATGTTTTAAGAACTTGTTGAGTCTTAGGCAAGACTGGAAGACACTCTACATATGGGTAGTGTTTAATTGATTGTCTTACCTACTCAAATTCATTTTACTAACACTATGGTAATACTACTTCTGTTAAATCCTTCCATCAATTTTCTTTATTCCCATAGTTACTTCTTCAGGAAGAAAAACTTTATAACTTCCATTTAGCCAGTGCTTACTGTGTGCTAGGCACTATTCATTAACTCAAATGTTATCTTTATTTCACAGAGGAGATACAAAACTTTGATGAACTAGTGTCTCTTCCAAGGCTACACATCTAATCGGTGGTGAAGTAGGAATTGAAAGGAAGGCTTTTTTACTACAATTCCATGTTTTTAGACTTTCTCCATATTTACCGTGATTATGTTGAGCCAATGACAACAGGTCTTTTCTTGAAACATTTACTGAATACCTAAACAATACGACTGATAACTGGCATTCAAGGCACATTATCACCCATCCCCAACCTACACGGTCAGCTTCACTTTTTTTTCCTTTAATTTAGTAGTAGAGGACAACATGGATGGACCTAGAGGGCATTATGCCAGGTGAGATAAGTCAGAGAAAGACAAATAGCATCTGATTTCCTTTACACAATCTGTAATACAAAGGAACAACAACAGCAGCAAAAAAAAAAAAAAAGAAAAGAAAAAACAAACAAACAAAAAAAACAGACTCATAAGTATAGAGAACTGGTGGTTGCCAGAGAAAAGAGAGGTGGGGATGGGTGAAATTGGTTAGGAGGGTTAAGAGGTACAAAATTCCAGTTATAAAATAAGTCATAGATATGGAAAATACAGCATGGAGAGTATAGTCAATAATACTGTAAAAATGTTATATAGTGACAGATGGTAACTATACTTATTGTGATGAGCACGGAGTACCGAATTGTCAAATCACTATGTTGTACACTGGAAGCTAGTGTCAACTATACTTCAATTTTTTTTTTTTAATTAAAACATGACACCATAGGTATCAGGAAATATTCATATTGAAATTTAAATGTGCTTAAATGAGTGAAGTCCAAAATCTTTAAAATAACTCTCATAATCGTACATGCTATCAAACTACAATACAATCTTTTCAAATATATACTACCTTTCATTCTCAATGGAATACTTATTTTACCCCAGTACTGAGCAATACATTAGGATAATTTCAAGTCTTAATGACTTTGGCCATGCTGTACCTTTTGTCTAGATGGTCTTCCCCAGCATCATAAAATGCTCACATCCTTCAAGAAGGGGAGATGACAAGATGCAAAAGAGACACTCTCTCATTCATCTTTGTGTGTTCAGTGCCTAGTACTACACAAGGTGTGTAGTAAACTTCGGTAAATACTCCAGGAGTTCATCTAAATGAATTGTCTATAGTCAATAAGCAGTGGCAGCACTGGCTTAAATCCCACAACTCAGTTTCTAGAGTGGTGAGTTTTCCAGTTAACCAACTTGCTTCCAAGTCCTCTGGAACACTGGAGAAAATTACATTCCTTGTGCCTCAACATTTTTTTCTTTTCTTTTTAATTTCAATCAAATGTCTTTTTATTTACTTTTATGAACTTTTTAAGATTTAAGTTTTAATTAATATATAGAGCAATATTGGTTTCAGGAGTAGAATTCAATGATTCATCGCTGACATACAAGACCCAGTGCTCATGACTAGTGCCCTCACTAACACCCATCCACCCATCTAGCCATCTCCCACCCACCTCCCTCCATCAACGCTGTTTGTTCTCTAATGTTGAGTCTCTTGTAGTTTGTTTCCCTCTCTTTTCTTCCCTCCTCCTTCCCATATGTTCATGTTTTGTTACTTAAATTCGACATATGAGTGAAATCACTTGGCATTTGTCTTTCTCAGATTATATCACTTAGCATATTGCATCCTAGCTCCAGCCATGTCATTGCAAATGGCAAGATTTCATTCTTTTTGATTGTGTCTCAGTGTCTTAATCTGAAAACCATCCTAGCTTATCCATGGAGTTGTTATGGAAGAAAAGCATATAAATACAGAAAACAATGAAATCTTAACAGCTATGATTTTCAATTCTTTGGCATTGCTTCTTAATATGCCATAAGGCTAAGAAAAGTATGTATTATGTAAAATTTTCATAACCTCAAAAATTAGGGAACATGTTTACCTCTAAATTCATTGTATCATTATACTAATATTTAATTCCAAACACTGCTTTAAATGCTTATAATATGGGATTCTATTCTGTTCTATCAGTTTTAATTTCTATACTAGCCAAAAAAGATCTTTTATTACTAGAGTTTTAAGTGGCTAAGTCGTATACTTTCTAGATTTAGTTTCATTTTTCTCTACTTTTCCTATCTCGTTATCAATAGACAGATTATCAAAATATAACCAACAAAATAAATATAGGGACCAAGCAAATATGGATAAGCCAAAAATTACAGGTCTCTGAATATATACCAGCATTGGTAAAATCAGTGCAATTTAAATGTATTTGCATTAGGGGTGCCTAAGTGGCTCATTTGGTTAAGTGTCCACCTTTGGCTAAAGATATGATCTCACAATTCATGGGTTCGAGTTCCATATGGGGCTCTGTGCTGACACGTCAGAGCCTAGAGCCTGCTTTGGATTGTGTGTCTCCCTCTCTCTCTGCTTCTCCTCCACTTGCACTGTGTCTTTCTGGCTCTCTCAAAAAACAAAATTTTAAGTGCACTGCATTAATAAAGATAGACATACACACTTCTGAAATGGTGGCAGTTTTGCTTATTGGTCACTGTATCATGTATATCTTTGCTAGACTTTATGCTAAATGCCATAGGGACAGTGAGAAAGATAAAGACCAAGAGGTACCAAGGATTGCTCCTTTGTACTCCTCATTCTGAACACTCAATGGCTTTTTTTTTTTTTAATGTTTTATTTATTTCTAGCAGAGAGAGAGAGACAGCGTGAGCAGGGAAGGGTCAGAGAGAGAGAGAGTCACAGACTCTGATACAGGCTCCAGGCTCCGAGCTGGCAGTCAGCACAGAGCCCGACGCGGGGCTCGAACCCACGAACCGCGAGATCATGACCTAAGTGAAAGTCAGACGCTTAACCGACTAAGTCACCTGGGCGCCCCTGAACACTCAATGGCTCTTAACATTCCCACAAATGAGCCATCAAAATCCATTCCTAGAAAGGATTTGATATCAATCATCTATACTCTATTGTGATAGTACCTATTATCAATCCTGGGAATTTTTGTTCCTTGAAACCCATCTCTAATACTAGAATGCCCTGTTTAAAGGATTTGGGACATCATAGAAAAGTTTTGTCAGATTACTGGAGGCACTCCTGTAATTACTGTATGCACATGGCCATGCATGGAAAGCTAGTTGTGTCAGCACTCCTGCTGAAAATATAAATTTTTGTTTATGTCCTTTAGTGCAATAAATATTTACTCAGTGTCTGCTAGGTGGTGTGGGTATAGAAATGAACCAAGCTGCAGTGTAGCTATGTTGACAAAAAGGGGAACAGGTGATCATTATGCAATGAAATGGATGCTATGATAGAGGCAGATGTAAATTCCCCTGGAAGTCTAAGAGCCTGGCAGATTTGTTCAACAGGTATTTACTGAAATTAAACAAAGTGGTATGTACTGTTCTAGGTGGCAAATTTTACACAACAATATTTTTATATTAGAAAATGAAGATCCTCCAGCATTTGGAGGTTTCTTTTCCTTATTTGTAAAAATCTTTGTTTCCTCAACTAACGTTTTTGAAATATTGAAGAAAAGTGTGATCTAACTTGTAGGATGGCTTAAACAACTTACAGCCTGTTCTTTGGGAAAGATTGTTCTCCACTCAGCTACAGTTCTGGTTACAAGTTGGCAGGTATACATTTTGTAGAGATACTGACAGGACCGATAACTTCTCAAACTACCAATTAGACAGACACCAAGACTGGAGTTCCTTTACAGTTTCAGGCTTTGCTGATATGTACTCAGGTGGGAAAAATATTAAAAATTATAGGTAAGCAAAGATCGAGTATGTTTTCTGAGGCTGGATTTATGGGACAAGATCTGAAAGAAAAAAATGGACAGCCATGCTGCCATCATAGTGTGCAGTGGGTTGAAGTAAAAGGCTAATAAGAGAACGAGACAGCGAAAGGCTAGCAAGCAAATTTCTTCAACTTGACTGTTTTCAATATTGCTGGTATTGCTTTGGCATCAATACCATTTCTAAAATTCAAATTGAATTTTATCCTTCTTACCCTATTCTTCTTACCCTACTATCACAATCCTCATTAGCTTATTGGATTTTTTTTTTATTCTTTACTCTGAAAATAAGTCATTTATTAAAATTTCTCCTCTACACTGTCAAATATAACCAATGGATGATGATCATTGCAAAGATTCCCAAAGTGGGGTGCCTGAGTTACTCAGTGGGTTGAGTGTCAGGCTCTTGGTTTTTGCTTTAGGTCATGATCTCATGGTTCCTGGGATCCAGCCCTGCATTGGTCTCTGTGCTGATAGCATGGAACCTACCTGGGGTTTTCTCTCCATGTCCTTCCCCCATGCTCATATGTGCATGCTCTCACTCTCTTTCAAAATAAACTTAAACAACAACAACAACAACAAGAGTCTAGAAGGAACAATTTTGTCAGAAAACTCTTAACATTTTTATTTCTCTTAACAAAATACCTTCAATGATTAAAAAGCAAAGAGCAGCTTATCCTGTGATATCACAATAAGTTATAGAATTCTAGTTGGCTTTTATGTACGGAAGTGTGAAATATTTCAGGACCTGTTTTTTCGACTCAGTTGCATCATCTGTTGTTCTAGCTATAAGAATTAAAATAACTCAGCTCCGACACAACCAGAGCAAGAGTCATGAACATTACAAGAAGATCTCTATAATAAATACTTATGCTTTTGAGAATAAAGCTGACTGGCAATTATTTAAAGTCCTAGATTCAGATATAAAAATAAAACTAAAATATGGCAAAAAAAGTTTCTAGCTCAAGCTGAGAATCACAAATACAGATTATAGGAGATACAGAAGTAATCTACACGTCATCTTTGAATATGGCCACAGACAGGACAATTGGAAATTCATTAACTTGAGAGCTCCACAAAGGTAAGTCTAACTTGATCTAATGATCAATAACCAGTAAATTATCAGCAAAGTTAGGAAAACTATTTTATCTATTTTTGTCATTAAATTTTCCCTAGGGGTAACCAGGGAAATATGTATTTTATGCCATATTTATACCTACTCAATCTACTTGATGGTCTTTGCCAGAATGGAAATTATTCCTAACTTTTCATCCCTAGTTTTTAGGACAATTACCTGTCAATTATCCAAATATTACCATATCTTACGTATTCTTGTGATTTGATCTGGACATTAACACCAATGACAAACTATACTGAACTACTTCGGCACTCAACCTCCTTAGGTGGATCCTGGCAACCACCCATGTATGGCATGCCACAACCCAGCCATAGCTAATTTGAAATTTGAAAAGTACTATATATCTGACCCTAGCTAGCCAACTGCATTCTTTCCAAAGAATATTGAAATTGAAACCAGGAGAGATCAAGTAGCTTGACTGAGACAATGATGAATTCTGCTAGCTGGGTTAGTATGATTACCAAATGTGCAAAAGTAGAGAAAGCCAACCTGTAGAGTAAGATGGATAAGGCAGGACAGCAGAGACAATCATAGAGAACAGGTAGAGAGAAAGTGAGAGGCAGCAAGAATGAGAGTAAGAGAGCAAGACCCAAATAGAGAAAGTAGCTGCCCCAGCTCTCATCCCTGGCTTTGGGAGATCACTGTTCTTCATCAAATTCCCTGCGTTACCACAGAAGCTTTAAATAAAATTCCTCTTTTCATAGATGTCAAACTTAGAAAATACAAAATCTACAAAAATTCTTAGTGATACTCCCAGGCATTCAAGTCCTACTCATTGTTTTCCGATTCTCCCTGAGATTTTACCCCATTCAGATGCCCACGGACATATTATTCAGTTCACCTTTCCTCCATTTAAAACATACTCTGTCCATTATCACAAATAGTTTGATGTAACTTTAAACCAACTATACCTGACTCAAGAGCATTTACATTTTAAATGTAGCTAACATATACACACACTCACACTTTTAGAACTGTGGGAAAAAAATGAACTCTAATTAGTTCCTTTGAAATCATAGGCTATATAAAATTGCTTACCACACCCACACAAAAACTTAGGACTGCCAAATTCACTTAAAAAATGAAATGCATATGGATAGTGTTTATTTTTAATTTATTATAATTAATGTGAAAACTGTCTCTGGGAACGTTAATTTTCAATATGATGCCAATTAGAACTCAGAAAATTTGTAAACAGAACATTTAAGATTCCTGGGAATCATATAGGTGGTTGCTACCCTAAATAACGCCTTTTTAATTTAATGAAATGTTATTTTAAAATGCCAAAACCAAGTTATTATTTACATAATGTATGATTGTACTAAGCACAAATCAAGTTATCCTCATCACAAAAACAATGGCTATGTTATCTTTAGCAAACCACTATTAACCTTCTTTTATATATAATTGTTCTCACTTGTAAAGAGGAATATTGGGACCTACCACATTATGATATAATAAAGATTAAGTTAGAAAATCTATGTAAATCACATAACAGTCACTTGCCCATAGTAAGTGGTGTTAACTATTGCTATTATTACATGTCCTCAAGGTATTGTAGAATATGCAGACAGGTATTATAATCTCATTTGGACATAACAATAAATCTTACTATTAACACTCTCAAATGTTTTTACTATCAATTTTTTAGGTCTAAGAGTCAAAGACAGAAGTGACGAGTTCTAAGAAGAGACTGATCTAAAGCAGCTTTTAACTGTGAATTTTCTTGAGATCTAAAGACTAGTTTGCAAAATTGCCAAGTCATTCTCAAGCTTATGTATATTTTAAAATATAGTTTTGATTCAATGGCAAAGGTATTAATGAAATAAACATACATTTAATGTAAGTGAACACTTCTTTAAATACTTCTCCAAAGTGCATTTGAGGAAATGGTTGGGCTAATGATCAGACAATGAGTATAATATAGCATAACAAATGCTTTATCAGTTAAACAGCCATGCTAATGCCAGACCAGGATCAAATTCAATAAAACTCAGCTCTAATGTAGAAAGCCTTTTGTGAGTAGTTATTAGTTAAAATGAATTCTTTTATTACCTTAGTAAACTGCCAAATTGCTGGAATAAAGCCACCCAAATAACATTTAATTTTAAATTGAATAGAATGAGAGGTCACAATATAAAAATAGAAAAAGACTAGATTTCAAATAATTGTGTTTGTATTCTTATAATAAGTGAAAATATGTTAGTGATATATTTATAAATGGTAAGTATTATTTGTCATAGAATATGTCTGAAAATCAATCAGGTTATCAATTAGTTGATCCTTCTCGGCATATGCCATGTCTTTTCCCATCATAAGCTATAGAGATTTGGGGTCCAGACAAGAAGTCAATAGGATTTCCTGATTTGCTATCATAACACAGAGCAGTAAGATTTTTCAGTGGAGTGTTAGAGACTATCGATGGCCACTGTCATTTCAAGGTTACTCCAGTTTCTTTTCTTCCTTCTTTTGTCTGAAGCATTACTGGGAACTTACAGAATCACCAAAGATGCAAATAGTTGGGAGAAAGCAAGATAAATTTTAGAATAAAAGTAGCTCAGCACTCCATGTGAATAACTACAGTAGGCATGTGAAGTTTGTGTTTTTGTATCTAAGTTTCATCCATTATATTTGGAAGCACTAAATGAAATAACCTGACAGTTTGTTCTTAATAGGCATTTGTAGGAAGAGATGATAGACTGAGCAATGCTATTGCTATGACCACTACTACTCAAACCACAATGTACTCTTAATAGGTGGCATTCCTTCCTTTGCTTCAATGGCATTAAAAAATAATAATCTAGGAGTAACTTTATCTCCTTAGGCAGTTTAATTCTCTTGTATTTATTTATATTTTAGAAGTTCACATTGGAAACTAAAATGGGTTGGGGCGCCTGGGTGGCTCAGTCAGTTAGTTAGGCATCCAACTCTTGATTTTGGTTCAGGTCATGATCCTGCAGTTCATGGGTTTGAGCCCCATGTTGACAGCACAGAGCCTGCTTGGGATTCTCTCTTTCCCTCTCTTTGCCACCCCCACTCTCCCAGAATACATAAACTTAAAAAAAAAAAAAAAGGCAAAATGGCTTTTTTATTTTCCAATTATTATTTTTTGATCTGAATATACCTATTTATTTACACTGTTATTTACAAAGAAATGTTCATGTTTTAGCTTCTGCCTTCAGATGACTTTCTGTAGGCAGAAACCTAGAAACCACCCATGAGCTGGCAGGAAGCTGCACTGTAAGCACGTATCAGAGTTGGAGCAAAGTGAGAAGGACTTTCAGTCAGGCAAAATAGGACAAAGCACAAACCATCTAGAATATTAGCAGAGGATGGAGTGCAGGCTTGCTTGCCTAAGTCAAAATAAAGCTAGAAATACACAGAGTAGTATGAGGAATTCAGATGTATATATGTAGAGAATGGATTAAAAACAAAGATACGAACAACAACAAAACCTTGATTTAGAGAGATAGCTACAAGGCTCACCAAACTTGAATAATTACAAGATAGCCAAAGCATTTTGATTATGATTTTTGCTTTATGCCTTTTTTAAAGAAATTCTTCACTAATAGCTTCAGTGCAATAGAGAATATTGGATCAGTCTGACCCTAGTTTGTTTCTGGAATCACACTCCATAATAGTGACCAAAATGGTCAAGTAGATTATTTCAGAAATATTTGTGTTTGCCTCACAATGAACAAAATTCAAAATTCTCATGTTTTCTTCCTTTATATGCAAACAGACTACCTCAGATAATACTGCAATCGAGAACTAGTTTTTGCTTCAAAGACAGGGGTTGCTACAAGGTGGAAAGTTTACTTTGTGTATGGGGCTGCAGAGCTGGCCAGGAACTATTTGATAGTCAAAGTCAAGAAAACTGAATTCTAGTAGAATTCAGGAGCTCACTTCTGGTGATGGTGATCTAGGTTAGAATTACATGATCCATCAACCAATGCTAATAAAGCACACATCTCTGGGTAGAACACAAAATAATAAAAAAAGGTCAGAACATTCTCTATAACCTTGCAAAATCCAACATTTTTTTTTTTTTTTAAGACTTCTAAGATCACCCTCTCACCAGAGAACAGTGTTTCTGCATTCAGCACAGAGCTATAAAGGGGATTAGAAGCACTCCTTAAAATGTTCAACAGCCTCAGCAGCAAAATTGTAGTGCTTAAGTCCTGTAATTTGGAGAACAGGTATTTTTATGCCATAGCAAGCTTTATATTTTATTTCACTTTTGAGAGTCACAGATGCTAGTGTTTTAATGAAAATTTCTTTTGCAAAAGTGACAATGTGTATGTTCCCCCCACGTTATCTCACCCCCTTCCAGGGAAAGGACTCTGTTTTAGTGCTAGAACTCCAGAATGAATATGATGGTTGGTGAGAAATCCATCATTTAGAGTAATAAAGGAGAGTTTCATGAAGGATCAAGAGGAAAATAAACTATATCAGCAACAAAGTTTTAAGTTGCAATTGAAGGTGATCAGCTAACAGGAACTTGCCTGAAAGGAAGGCTACTGCTCTGCATATGTTTTTGTCATTTGCAAAAGCTAAAAACTCTGCCAAAGCCAAGTGGTTTTGGCCGCCTGCAATCTTTCTATAGCATGCTGTGCTCAGTTATGTTCAGTGACTAAAAGCAATAATGTTTTGATTCTAGACTAATATGTCTAGCTCTGCAATTGATTGTAAGCCACTTTATGAGACAGTCTGAAATTCTTCCTGTGTCTACTAGTCTTGATGAGCTCCTTAGCAAAATAAATTAGCAATTTGAAGCTTTTCCCCCCTACTTTCCTACTGCCAAGACTTTCTAAATAAACCCTCTGTATTTTCTCCCCCAGTGTGATTCACAGGTGGGGTTGCAATTCAGAGTTGCTGGTGTTTAATTTGGGTTTAGGTGTTTAGGTGCTCATGCAGTTCTCAGCAATATCTTCTCATTTGTACTTACCTGACCCGATTGGATTCCATTTTTATTTTTTAAAGCTCAGAGGCAGGCTATAAATGTCAAAAATTACTCTCTGACCAGTACAACCTCAAAGGACCTTTTCTATCTTAATAGCCCAGAAAGCAATTTTCTCTCAAGTAATTTGTATTTATTAACTAAATATTAATATTATTCTGGACTAAGACAATCATTTACTTTGAGTTTCTGATAAGTCAAATGTTATGGGATAGGAAAGACTAGTGTACTTGAATGATTGTCGTTTTCCAAATAATGCTGTTTATGGTGGAAAATAACAGATTTTCCTCTAGAGCATTTCAAGCTGATCAGTGGTGCTGAATTGACTGATCCAGTGGCAGAACCCCTGTGGTATTCAAATACCAGGTGCCACACTTAGTGGCAGCATCAGCTCATGCTACCTTGGCTTGCCAATAATACTCAGCGTATCTTAAATGGAAACAACAGTTAAAGCTGATTCAATCTAGGGCCACTCTTCTGAGACTGTCGATAAAGGAGTCCACAGATGCTAAATGTCACCTTGGTTTAGAACTGAGGACAGCTGCTCTCTCTAAAGGAGATGCTGATCAACACATTTGCCCCAGGTCATGGGACAGATATACTAAATTCAATTCACTTTTGGCATAGTTGTATACTACTAATTATAAGCCAAACAATATAGTCTAATGTAAATACTGAAAATGAGTGATTTCAAAGTAAGTAAAGGTTTTGAAGAAAGGATAGAATCATGGCCAATTTCAAAATAAAAAAAGGCTTTAAAGAAAGGATAGAATTATGGCCGGTGTTAAAACAGAGGTATGATTTATCTGTCTCCTTCTAGGAGACATAGGGGACAGTTTTTAGCCTCTTTGGAAAACCATTTAAGTGCACCTAAGATTAAAGAAGATGGGGGAAAAATGGAAAGAAGGTAGAGAAATCTACACTGATATTATTATCCCTGTCAGGGCTATTCATAGGAAATGGACACTGTGATGAAGGATGAAGTATAAAGAGAGACAGTCTAAGAATTATCAGAGCTTGTAAATCATAAGCACAGCTAGGCATCTTGGGGCTAGGGGTAAATGGCCAGAGGACAGAGTGTTACTGCACATCACTGGAGCTTTTCAGATAAAAGGAGAAACCAGGCACCACTGGCCACAAACTTAGAAAGTGCTGAGGGCCAGTACTCCTTCTCCTCCCTTGACCTCAGGCTGATTGACTTTTTTTTTTTTCATGCCCTATCTCTCTGGCCTTTCTCCTTGGTTGACCTCCTTTGGGGATAGCATAACCCAGATATCTCAGATACAGGTTTACCTGATGTGTTCAGACTAGTGACTGGCACTAAGTATATATATTCAAAAGGAGAATAACATCTTTGTGACCTCAGTCTCAGATTCCATTTAAGAATGATCTTGCACACCTGTACTTCTAACATTTGTGGCAATTTTATCTGTGCCTTCAGGTACTCAATGACATTTATGAAAACATTTTTTCAACCTCCTCATGTGGGCTAAAACTTGGGATCCAAAGCACAGAGTTGTGGAAAAGAAATGCCCAAAATGCCACAACTGTGTTGTATCTGTTGTAGTGATGGTGTGTAGGGTCAGAGATAAGTAACATTTCTTTTGATATTCAAAACATTAGTCTGGGTACAAGTTACTTTCAGCAGAGCAGAGGAGTAAGAGAGTAACCCATAAGAAATGATCAAATATTTCACATTGTGTCAATTACTTCTAGAAAGAGAGGAGTTTTGTCAATGACTTAAAGACTAAGTATTTTTAGAATTTTCAATACAATAGGGGGCAGCTGGGTGGCTCAGTCGGTTGAGCATCTGACTTCAGCTCAGGTCATGATCTCGAGGTTTGTGGGTTTGAGCCCTGTGTCGGGCTCTGGCTGACAGCTAGCTCCGGGCCTGGAGCCTGTTTCAGATTCTGTGTCTCCCTCTCTCTCTGACCCTCTCCTGCTCATGCTGTCTCTCTCTCAGAAATAAATAAAACATTAAAAATTTAAAAAAAAGTACTGGGTATTTTGCCTAGGGGAATAAAGAAATTAAGGCAGTTTTAATCAAAGTTCAAAAATAAGTTTCACTTAAAAATAGAAACTTTCCTTTTTCTAAGATTTTCTGTAGTTTTTGAGTCAGTGTCAGGTGCTCTTGCCGAATATTACCTCAAACAGACATTACTATTACTTCTAACATTAAATCTAGTGGTACAAGGGTATACGGGTATAATTGGTGTAGCTGAGTAGTTTTTAAAGTAGATTTAAGGGGAACAGATTACTGACCTCAACCTCATCCCACATTACTCTGGCTTCTTGTCATTCTTTTAGTGTAGTGTTTTGAAAATTCATGTAGCCTCACCAGTGACTCTGTGTGAAGAGAGATGATTGGAAAGTAAGAAACTAGGTGAACCAGGAATATTTAACAGGGTTCCAGCTCAGCAGCTGGCTAACCCTAAGGTCTCAGACCAGTCACTTTGCTTCTGTGGGCTTTGCTCATTCATAAAAGGCTAAGTAAGGACCATGCCAATGTTTTTAAGTATTTAGGAGCATATGTCTACATCACGGTGTAAGAGACCCAGTGATTTCAGAAGGAAGGAAAAAATAGAACTAAATCAAAAATAATTGATAAATTCTTTAATATCTCACATAAAATTTACATTTATCTCCACAATATACTGGTATGAAAATAAATTGTTTCATATAACCTCTATAAGAAACAAACCAAACCCTGAAATCTTTCCCCTCCCCCTGTGCAATGCTGAACAATTTAAGAGAATTGTGCTACAGGAAAGATAGCTATCACCAAAAATCAGGTCAGTGTTGAGAAATTCTCTACTCTTCTTTGTAGTACATTTTTTTTTTTTAGAACCCTGGCTTCTAAAAACCAGGTAGATATAGATGGCAGCAGTACGTTTTTAAAAATTGTATTGTAAACTATGTCACTGCAGAAAGATGATTTGAATAGAGCGAAAAACATATGGTTGTACATTTTCAGAACTACTGTTTTCGACAACTTTAAGTTGTTTCTTTCTGCATGGTAAGATTGCTTGTTATTCAGTGGGCACAAAGGTCTCAAAAATCTATCACCCTATACTCTTCACTGCTTTTTTTTTAAAGTATTTCATCCAAAGACTCTTATTCAATATGGAAAATGGTTAATTACAGTCCTCCCTATTTTTACATCATTACTAACCCTAATCCCATGCAAATGGTTAGTGTCCTGTAACTTAGAATATACATGACCACCTAGTGCTCATGCTTCATTTCCACTGCTGTCCGTCATTGTCACAATGTTCAGCTACAAGTTGTTGATTTATTTGTAGTTGGCTTGAAAAAATATTTACCAAATGAGCCAGTTTTTATCATGAAATATAAATTTGCTGAATCAGGGTTGTAAATACTTATATTTCTCCTTTCTCCCATATGCATATTAATAAATCAATGGTGAGTTGGAAGACTGTTTTCAGTACATTTCTCTTGCTTGGTAATTCATATCTAAATTTACAGTTTTAATTATCATATTAAGATCATTGAAAGATAATCAAGTGGATACTCTTTTGACACATTCTCTCCAGTGAGGCTGCATTAGTTGTTCAGGCATTCAGGGTGTTGACTGGCTATCACTCCCAGAATTTTCCTTCTGATAAAAACTGTACCTATCTATATACAAGGTTATGCTATTTTTAGTTAATATCACTCTTACAAAAAATCTATTTGAATATTTTATCAGACTCAGTTATTTTGATCATAAAGACACATTTGTTAAACCGTTAACTTCTACCTTGTCATCGCTCTAAGACAAAGCATGAAATTAATCTATGAGGTATATTAATATGCATTTGATTCTGTTGCTTGAAGTAACTTTTTTTTTTAAGCTTAGCTGCCTGTTTTATTCATTCCAACTCTATTCAAGCATGTACATTGAATCTGCCTATACCCAACATTTACCTATTATACTTCACAACCCAAGAGGATGCAGAAACTGACTGTAGATAAATCTTTAAGGGTATGTTTCTTGTTAATGTTTTATGTTTATTTACCAAAAATAATTTTGTGATTTTAATCCAAAATTTGCATAATTAATTTTTAAAACATGACAAAATAATCTATCATGTCATAGCTCTTATATTTTATTCTTAAATGTTTCCAAGTACTCCTACTTTTGGATAAATAGTTGTTACTTAGTATTCATTTACTAATAATGACTGAGTTAGTGCTATTGGGTTCCTAATGGCCAGACTATAACCCCCTCCTCCACTCCTGCCAAACAAGACCAACGTAAGTTAGAGTCCTTTAAGATATTTTCTCTACTTCAATATGTTGCATATTTTCATTTCATTCTATAAAATTGTTTTTTATCTGGATCAATGTATACCACTTAATATAAAACTCTTTTCCCATTTTAGATAATACAAGTTAGACAGAATTCTTTAAAATACAATTTCCCCCTCAAAGTCAGAGAAATTCGTTCTTCAGGAAAAGTAAGCACAACTATATATGTGCTCAAAATAAATTACCTGGCAAAACTATGATGTAAACACTGAAATGATTTGAGATTATCAAATTTTCTTGGCTGCAAACAAATTGTGAAAAATTGCTGATATAGTACAAAATACCCTACAATACCCTACTCCCTCAAAATGTGCACAGGTGTCTGCTGAGTCAACCGCATCTTCCATCCAGACCATCAAAAACAACAACCAAACCAGACTTGCCATTTCTCTGTTCCAGCAGACCAGCCCCAGGCCCTAGTGAGCTGGATCCTTGAGGAATCTACTCCTGTGGTTTTACTTGCATTAAAAAAAAAAAAAAATCTCTCCCTCTAATCTTTAAGTAAAACTCAAGTTTCTGGAGAATACCTACATGTCTCCTGTAGGTTCTACAACTATTAGACATCTTTGAGTGCCTGTCTGTTTACAACACATGTGTACAAGTGATCCATATTTAACTGATGGTTGATGTGTTAATTAGTGACCTTTATCACTTTCTCTTTAGAGCAATGCATGTTTGTTATAACTGGTAAAAACAATGTAAAAAATATAATACATGGTGCACAGATGCAAATTTTCTTAACTCTTTGGATTTGGATATAACTATAATTAAGGGACATTCTCCAGGATCATTTATAAAATATGCCCCAACCCAAATAAAGTATTTATCATAAACACAGACTAAATAGAAAAGGTAGACTAAATAGAGTTTGGGATAACTTCATGCCTCTTTTATCTAAAAGGTAGCCTTGATTTTTTTTTCCATTTTTAAAGCTGTTTCTTGAGAGTATTATTTAAATTGCCTGCTGAAAAATATATTTATAAAAAATGATAGGACTCTAAATCTTTTGTAGAGAAGACTATTTTTTTTCCTCCCAGAATTGTATTTCATGACCTAATACCTCTCTTCAGTTATCACCTTCAGGCCATCCAGATAATTTCCTAATGGACTAAAATATGAATGAGCACTAGAAACAAACCAAACCAACAACAACAACAAAAACAACAACACATTCTTACACCATCCACTTAAAATTCATCAGAAGTGTCAAAGGCATCAGGCCAGGTGACACAATAAGTTTGTCTTCATAAAGCTTCCAGACAAGCAAAAATTTTTAAAAAGTCCAATCATTACTGGAAAGATTCACTATTGATAGAACTTTTACCAAATAAGTAAAAAAAATAATAAAAAATCTGTATCTTTAGGATTTGGTATTTTGGAAACAAATATGTTTCAGGATAAGACATGTTTTATGAAATTGAAAGGATGTATCTTATTTTTTTTTTTCCTTAATCAACCCATAGACACATACTGACAATAAACTACCTATGACTATTCATCCGTCTTAAAATTTAGATAAAATCACCTTTAACCTTTATCTGGAAAGGTAATGTTTTGTACATAAATTACTTTTCAGAAGCTTTGATTTGCAGAGGTATCTGGGTAGCTCAGTCAGTTAAGCATCTAACTTTTGATTTCAGCTCAAGTCATAATTTCATGATTCCTGGGGTCAAGCCCTGAATCTGTCTCTGCACTGATTACATGAATCCTGCTTTGGATTATTTCTCCCTCTCTCTCTCTGCTCCCTTCCCACTTGCACACATGCTCTCAAAATAAATAAGTAAACTTAAAAAAAGAAGCTTTGATTTGTTATAATTTCTAGCACCATACATTTCAGGGTAAAAGTGGGCAAATCAAAATGAAAGAATTGTATCTTTACATATGAAAGGTATGCAAAACTTAGAAGGCCAAAAGAAAGAATATTGGAAAGAAATTTTTAATTACACCCCATGTCTAGTGAATTTGGTCAAAGTCATACCCTCTAAGCCTGAAAATCCAAGACAGATATTTTTGCTCTAGGGGCTGTGGTAAGACCAAATATACACAAGTATACAGTAGCTTTTTTTTTTTTTTTATAAAACAAAACAGAAAACAAAAATGCCATCCTAAAATATATTAATCAGAAAGAAATTAAGATGCTGGAAAATATTTAATTCTTAAACATATAGGAACAGATAGTAAGAAATCTAAAAAGTAAACAAAAATAAGATTGGAAAGCAAGGATGAGGAGCAGTGAGGTGAAAAGAAAATTTCTGGTTTGTAAGCAGTTATGGCATTTGGTCTATTAGATGTCACCAGTGTAGTTGATCTCTCTTTTTAACCATTTTTTAGTTAAGAGAAACGGTTTTCCCTAAGTATCCAAGGAAGTCAGGGACAAGAAAAGAAATCAGGAAATGAGGAGATGTCAATGACTGCCATGGGTTAAGTAAAAATGAGCATTAAACTCTCCCCCTTTCTCAAATTGTTGAAAGCTGAAATAGAGAGGGTGAGGGTCTTCTGACATCTTGATATAGTGCCAAAGTAAAAATGTCTTAGATAAGGTATAGCAAGTAACTTTCAACCTAGATTAAGAGATTGGATTGAGTTCTTTAGTACTGGAGGTAAAGCAATATTTACATAGTAATGGATAAAGGGGGTGCCTGCATGCTTAGTCGGTGAAGCATCCAACTTCGGCCCAGGTCATGATTTCATGGTTGGTGGGTTCAAGCTCCGCGTTGGGCTCTGTGCTGACAGCTCAGAGCCTGGAGCCTGCTTTGGATTCTGTCTCCCTCTCTCTCTGCCCCTTCCCCACTCATGCTCTGTTTCTGTCTCAATAACAAATATAAAAAAATTAATAACAATAAAAATAAATAATGGATAAATTCTAAGAACTAATGAGAGATTTAAGGTAGATGTCTATTTTCAGTAAGGTCTTAATTTTGACTTATAAATATGGACCTGTTAACGGCATTTGTTAACATTAAGAATCTAGAAGGTTATTTAATTTAAAAAAGCTGTATTTTAATAACATATACAGTTGAGCAAGAAATTATGCAAAAAGTACCACTAATGGGTTCCTTAATGGAAATACAACTCTTGGAAAAATGTTCAAGTTTCAGGCAAAGGACCAAAAAACTTGAAGTGATTCAAAGAATTTTAACACTGAAAACTCAAATTTATATGTATAATGCATAAATGTATAAAATTATAAATTCTGGGGCGCCCGGGTGGCTTAGTCGGTTAAGCGTCCGGCTTTCACTCAGGTCATGATCTCGCGGTTCGTGGGTTCGAGCCCCGCGTCGGGCTCTGTGCTGACTGCCAGCTCAGAGCCTGGAGCCTCTTTCAGAGTCTGTGACTCCCTCTCGCTCTGACCCTCCCCTGCTCATGCTGTCTCTCTCTCTCCTAGAAATAAATAAAAAACATTAAAAAATTTAAAAAAAAAATAAAATTATAAATTCTTTCTTTTTTTTTTTTTCATTTAACATTCAATGACAAGCAGATTAGGAGAAAGAGTGTAAAAATGATAAAAAAAAAAAAGGGGGGTAGATTTCAGTTTAGACTATTTTGTGTTCATCAAAATAATATTGATTTTTTAAAAAAAATATACGATTTTGAAAGTCATGTCTTTATACCCCCACTTCAGAAGAGCCTTTCTTTTAAATTAAAAAGTTGAATTAAGATATTAAAACTACTGATTTTAAGTCAAGTATATTTCTAGACAGGATAGGAAGATAATCCCCAGCTACAGAAACCCTTCCCCATGCCCTCCTTGCAACATTTTAGACCTCCTGGTAACAAGTTATAGAAAATTAAATATAGTTTAACAACAGTTATGAAGAAAACTTGACGCATGTATCATAAATTCATCCCTAAGTTGAACTTAAGTACTTGGAAATACTTGAAGTTTAAGTTACCCTTTTAGTTATGTTAGTACATAGAAGTCAGAGTTGGCACTGTTGGCACTGCTAGTTAAAAAAAAAAAACACAAACAAAAATATCCTGCAAATTAGTGGCAGTCCATCTTAAAGCATGTTTTCTATGCGGCTGAATTTAAGGATTTTTTTTTTTAAACTACAAATCAGCCTTTCAAGAATAAACTCAGTTTCTCCAAATTTTAGGAGAAATCTTGTGAATTGCCATGCTATTGCATTATGATCATCCAGTTAGTAATCTATTCAGTGTGAAATGCTGATTAACAGGTGATCAGAGATCAGAATGGTAAACGTTTCAGAAGTATCATTAATCAAGATAAAATGTTCATTAAAGTTATTAAATTGTAGTGATTAACTTGCAACAATAAAGGATTTTGAATTTTAATGTTCATTTGGAGACCTAGCGCGTGTACATGGCAAGCCAGTGGCAAGGCAAGTGTCACACTGTCAGCACAAAGCCGTACCTCCCGTGCTGTGAGATCATGATCTGAGTGGGTAACAACTAGCTGAGCCACCCAGCTTCCCCAAGATTTCTGAATTTTATTAACATTAATGGAATGGGGATCTTGTAGGTTGGTAAAGAAGATTTTTAAAAAAGTTTGGAATACAGACAAGAATATAAATAGTCTTTGATTGTGATGATACAGTAAATGATTTAGAATCGGTTTTCCCTTTTTTTTTTTTTAATTATTTTACTTCTAGAGATTTAGTATAAGGGCAAATTTGAGAAGATAAGGAATTTAGGCTCTGGAATCCATCTACCTGATTTTGAATCTTAACTAATTTACCTTCAAAGTATATGGCATTGATTAATTTGTAAACCACAATGTTTCTTACCTATAATGTTTCCTCCTCTACAGCAAGAAGGTTTTAATTCTTACTTTGCAAACTGAAGAATCTATGTAAACTAAAAGCTATGTATGTAAAATTCCTCCCTCATAATAGGTGATCAATAAAAGTTAGAAAAGCCTAATTTATAAAAAGAAAAATTAGGAAAGATAAATTATCCAAAATAAGTATGACTTCCATACAATAAATATTAAATAATTTAGTCATTAAAAATCATGTCAGAGAAAAAATACCTAAATGGCATAGAAATATATTCATGATGTATTGTTAGGTAAAAAGGTATAAGATGGATTTATGATCCCACAATCGTTTTAAAAACTATGAAATTACATGCGTACAATTGAAAAGATATGAACTAGAAGTATGAATTATTCTGGGTAAGGGTATTTAATTGAAAAATTTTCCTTGATTTTCCAAATTGTACTTCAAACATATCATATCTTCTTGTTAAAAAGTAACAAGTGCAAAATTTTAAAATAGGGTTCTGAAATACTAGGTTCTATATAGCATTCATTATAAGGAACATGTTAGTTGGTTAATTTGGAAATATTTGTGGAGTTTTAGTAAATTGGGGTAATATGTGATGTCAAACACTGAATCTATTTCAAATATCATTAGAAGGACAAGTATGGAAATCACTCCTCAGTAACATCAATCCTTACTGTTATACATGTTATAATTAACGAATACGTTATAAAAGAACCCACCCAGAGAATGCTGGAATCAAAAGAAATAAAGTAATATGGCTTATAAAAAAATAAATCCAACCAGTCAACTTCAACAAAAATTTCCCCTAAAGTTCTAAGAGAATTAGTGGATGATAAGAACAGTTAAAGTACGCAATGAGATAACTTATGAGGTTTGTTCATAGAATTGACTCAAAGTTGAGGTGGATGCAGTTCTCTGTCTGATAAGCTTAAGACAGAAAACAAGGATACATGAAAATGTTTTGAAGAATAGGGAATTACTTGGCAGAACTGTATGTACTGTACATTGTCTGATTTCATATTTGTATTTGTGATCTAAACTTGGGGAATACGTAGTACATTTATAAAAGGTATAGTTTACACTAATTTGAAAAGATGTACAACTGACAGAGGAAAAAGTTACCCCTACAAAACCAGTAACATACACAGAATTGAATGACCTAATATGTTGTTTTCAAGAATAAGAGGAGAAAAGCAATCCTAAGAGTGTCTTAGCTTAGAGAAAGGTAATAGCTGTCAATAGGTAATTACTGTATGAACCACACCTGCACAGACCCATCAATACTTCGATTGTTCCTATGAGGTAGCTTTTACTTTCTCCCTTCTATTGATGAGGACCCTGAGGAACAGAGAGGTTATATAATTGGCCCAAGGTCACACAGTTAGAGGGAAAGCCAAAATCCAGTCTACCTGTAATACCTCTTATATCAAAGTTCTATAGTTCCTTGCACTGTGCCACAGTAATTGGATACAGGTTTGCAGCATGACTCACTACCTAACCTGCCTACCACCTTTCTAGCTTTCCAGTGCAACTGAGGAGCTATATTGACTGAGACAACAGGATTTAAAGAGATTGCCATAGAATTGGGGTTTCAGTCCTGTTAATTCCATCCACAAAATGTGTGGTCTTGGTCAAATCACTTAATTAAAATCTGGCGTCAGTTTTTATGTCCCCAAAGTAGAAGAATAGGATAAGTTCTACTCCTCCTTCCAGGTATAATCTGTGATTCTCATCTCAAAGCCATTACTTCGTGTATCTTTAAGCAACCTTTAAAATGTATTCTAACTTCTGGAGAAGAGTTATAAAAGAAAAAAAAAAGTTCTGTATTGAATTTGACAAGACACTATGATGTGGGCTGGCCACAGAGACTCCTCACCTTGTGCAAAAACTACCAAGTTGTCATAGTAAAAGAGGCTTGAAGGGGAGGAGCATTGTGCTTTTTCTTTTTGTCTTTCTATTTTGAAACTTCTAGTCTATGATTTTCTCCTGGAAAACAGTACTTTTAGCACTATAATAGGGGGAAAGAAAAAGCCCATATTCTAGAGAATAGCAGTATTTTCCAAGAGATGTAACAGCTTCTGAAGGTGGCATAGCTGGGAGAAAATCTTAGGAAGAGGAACTTGCAAAGGAGGGTGTGGAGAGAAGGTAAAAGAAGGGCACCTCAGCTGCCCTATCCCTCTCTACCTATTGTGTTCAAGTTGAAGATTCTCACTCACTCTTCAAAGGGGCTAGAACATGAGGCAGTAGCTGGGGCAACTGCCTATACCTCCTGCTTTGTTCTGAGGCACATCAGTCCCGAGGGCATGATGGTACCCTCCAAATGTACGCCTGCCTATAGTTGGGAGCCTCCACAAAGCTGTAATAAAACAGAAGAATGCCTAGGGAATGATTATGCATTTTTTTTCTTTTCTCTTTTTTTCTCCAGCAAGCAGAAATCCAAGCCTCTGAAGAAGAATGATAAAATCCAAGTTAAGCTAATTGTTTCTTTTGCCCTCTAGTTAAGAAAAACTATAGACAGAATCACTATGGAAGTAAATCAGACAGACTTACAAACTTATTCCTGAAATTTGACTTTTGTATCCACTTGCTAGTCAGAAGTTAATTTGGCAGTAGCAATGCAAAGCAGTGAGAAGCAAATTCAATACTTTTGGCGTCTCACTAGTATCACTGTTAAAAGGCCATTTGTGGTCACGGTTTTAAATTCACATTTGAAATATTGCAGACATACCATTTTTATTTCCCTTTAGTCTGGAAAGACCTCTGTTCCCATAGTCAATCAAGGAAGTTGCTTTGCAACAGCCTATCTGCTTCCTCAGGCAACACTTGGCTTAAGAACTGTTTTCATTTCTAGTCCTTTAAAGAATCTTTTCTATAAATAAATACGTAAATACGTAAATTAAGTAAATAATCACTTCTCTTCCTGCCTCCCTTGTGTCTGAATTTTCTGAGAAGGGGATGCCAGGAGGACTGGGTGTGCCAACAGGTGGTCAGACACTATATCAGTCTCTCTCAATAAGCAAGACCCCATCTGCTAGCTGGTGTCTCCATGTGTTCGTTCTGTTTATTATAGCAGCTGAGCTTCAAACTGGTTTCTTTGTGGATTTCAGACAGAGGCTTAACAAGGTGAGCCAAAGGGAGTCTGGCCATTAGGAGATGTGTTAAGATGGCCTCAGCTGGAATCACTTTTTCTTATGTTTTTCAAGTGCCTGCCTACAGCTTCCCCTGATAGCTTACCACAGGACTTCATTGGGGCATCAACTAGGCATGGGGAGGATACTTGATACTTTAACCAAAATGCTTACACCACACTATTTTTTTAGGCTTGGTATCTTGAGTTTTAAAATGTTTGGTTATTGTCAACATCATGGTTTAAGCATAATTGGTTTTGAAAGAGAATCCTTAATAGACTTTGAAGATAATCACATCTTACCAAGGAAAGCCAATTTAAATTCAATAAACTATTGTATAAAGAAATCTAGAATCAGAAATCCTACATCATAGGGTTAAATAGTACATTAGTGGTTATGGAGTGTCAAGATATGTTTTCATTGGCTAGCAGTAATTACTTCAAAAGCAGTGTGACAGGACAACTCAATGGAGGGAAATTCACATTTTGTAAAGGGCCTTGTGCAGACTAGCCTGTGTCAACCCTAAAATAATGATCTAGACTACTTGTATATTTTATCTTAGGTTTGGACATTTTCTTAAAATGAACTTCCATTTCAAAAAGCTCTTCAAGCACATTTTATTCTCTTCATTTTCTATTCCTATTCTGTTCATGCCTGATGGAATAAGGTAAAGGGGAAAAACCAACTCTCTCTCTATAGAAAATCTTTAGAAATTCCTCATGTGAGATCTGATCCAGTAAGAGTCTGATGACTAGCAAAGAAGGGAGTAGATCCAAGTCCTATTCTTTCACAGAATAAGTAGAAAGGTCTGGATGAGAGTGTGTGTTAAATAAAAGCATTTTTATTTAATTGAGGTTTCGAGTCTAGGGGGCCCCTCCCAGCAGACACAAAGGCAAAACTGTCTCAGGGAACCGTGGGAGGGCATTAGAAAAACCTGTGAAGAGCAATTTCCAGCTGAGCCAATTTTTGTCTAACATCATGTGGCTTGCCCAGTTTTGGCTTTCCAAGTAGAATCTGAAGCCCGAGGAACACAGCCTCAGTCTCAGCCACCCATGCTGTGAGAAGACGTGGAACAGGGAGCCCGGGGTCCAGATGGGAGAGTCTTCTAATTGTCTGAGTGGGAACCGGGGTCTGGGCACAGAATGCCAGACACATCCTTGCTGGCATCATCATTACTGATTCATGCTGCACAAGGAGTACTGAGGAGCTGCCAAGGGAAGAAGCGGAGCCGTCCGCAGATTTGAATCATATCCGAACACAAGGGAGGAAAAGGAAGAAAGTGCTTTCCTTGCTAAAGTACTTGGAAATGCTGCTTTAACTCATTTAATGTCATAATATGTACTTCCTTACCCATGGTTTAAATTTACCCCTTTTTACTCTTTTCCAAATTGGATATTTCTAGCTTTCTTCTGTTCCTCCATCCCCAACTGGCTATTATGCCTATAAAAATTTTATAGGTACAATGTGAGCCCGTGAATGTAAATCCAGCCTTAACCAATACTATTAAATACAGTTGAGTCAAAAGAAACTTGTTTCATTATTAAGGGAGATTTAAAAGGTGATTTATACATGAGTTATGTAGGTTTTAGATTCAGAAATCATCTTATCCCATAGCTGGCTGCCTATATTCAGTCACATGAGCTGAAGTAGACATTCCCTTCCAAAACATGAAGGTGAGGACCCCTCAGTCTGCAGAAATGGTTTCATGTGGGGAAACCTTCTGGTTTTCCTATGGATAAGGACTTCTTTTTGATATGTAAATTCTTCTGGAAGGGATCAAACATTAAACTAGAAGCTAATAGCTTGTCAGGAGTCAGGAAATAACTTGAATTCAAGAACCAGATAAAGTAGAAGCATCCCCAAGGAGGACATGTGGATAAAAAGGAAAGAACAGGGAATTATGGCACTAAGTGACAAAAAACAGCCTGTTTGCCTAAGGGTCCTCCTTTTACATTTTTTTTTTTTTGACATTTCTCTCTCTCTCTCTCTCAAAAATGGAGGGGGGGGGGGTTGGAAGTAGGCTCCAGGCTCTAAGCTGTCAGTACAGAGTTCAACGTGGGGCTCAAACTCACGAACCAGGAGATCATGACTGGAGCTGAAATCAGACGCTTAACTAACTGAGCCAAGGCCTGAGCCACGTGGGCACCACAGGTTCTCCTTCATTTAATACTAAACATTTTATCCATTGATTTATAGATGTATGGTTTTTAAATGAGAGAAGAATTCAAAATCACCTAGAGAACTTTCCCCAATTCAAATTCCCCAGGCCCTAGCTCACAATGACTCAATTTCAAGTGATGGTATTTAGGCCAGCTCAAACATTTTGAAAAAGCTTGTAGGAGGCTCAGAGGCACATTCCTAGTTAAGAATAATGTTATAGCTGCTTACTTTTCTTTAGGCCTTTCCAGAGGGACTCCTGTACCCTCTGTAACTCATCTACAGGATTCCTGCTCAATGCATCTCCTACTTGGATATGAATATTTAAGATGTCAGGTGAAAACTACATCATCCATTCTATTCCTTCATACTTTTCCATATCAGGAGAAGACACTGTTTTTTGTTTTCCTCAAAAGCCCTCAGGAAAGGTGTAGGAATGCTTTCACATATGCTTTCTTAGAAGCTAAGCCCATGATCTCTCTGATCTGAGATGTAGCAGAACATCCTGGTTTCCAGCCTCTGAAGCCAGACTATCTAGTTCAAAGTTAGGCTCTACCACTTACCAATTGTATGATCTACAAGATTACTTAACTCCTCTGAATCTTAGCTCCCTCATCTATGAAATGGAGACACAAAGACACAAACTTCATTAGGCTGTTGAGGGAAATAATTATGGCATGTAAAGGATTTCAATAGTTTCTAGAACATTTGTCTCACATCACACTTCAGTCTAGATTTTTATTTTTTCTGTGCCATTTGGCAACATTATCCACTCCCCTTTTAAGTCTCTCCACTCTTTTAGTTTCCATGACAACACTTTAACTTGGCTCATCTCCAATATTTCTCACCATTTATGCACATTTTCCAGGAGAAGGGTTCTCACCCATCTTCTAGAACATTTGTCTCACATCACACTTCAGTCTAGATTTTTATTTTTTCTGTGCCATTTGGCAACATTATCCACTCCCCTTTTAAGTCTCTCCACTCTTTTAGTTTCCATGACAACACTTTAACTTGGCTCATCTCCAATATTTCTCACCATTTATGCACATTTTCCAGAAGGGTTCTCACCCATCCAATGTGGTATTCCTTTAAGGTAATCTCAGCAACTATAAATGTTAATGACATTCTCACTTGATGAAGTTGCAGATTCAACTATTCATCTTATAGAATATCCAAAACCATGATCTTTTTTTCTAGCTCTGTTCTCATCTTACAATCCATCAGTAAAAATTGTCAGCTACAACCTTGGGGAATTACCACCAAGTGTGTGTGTGTGTGTGTGTGTGTGTATTTTTTTAAATATGAAACTCTTCTGAAATATAGACATAAACCCAGAAGCTTAATATTAAATCTAAAAATCTAAATGTATTTATAAAAATATTTTTCCCACATGGGAGAGACATGGCCTTTAGTTCATTAATCATGGTGATATATCCATTACGTGATGCTAAAATTAAGGTGAACAAATTTTCATTTGATTCATCAAAAGCCTGGTTCTACCAACTCTATTTCCGTAAGCTGTAGTATTTTTGGACAAATGCTGTTTAAGCATCATCAACCGAGGTTTTATATTTAGTTCAAGTAGCTTACCCCTATAACTATTTTCTGCTTGCAGAGACAATCCACAGAAATAACAGTAAGAAGCACGTGCGTGCTCGCGTGCGAGCGCGCGCACGCACAAACACACACACACACACACACACACACACACACACACACTCAGATTTCACCAGAAGAGGATAGTGAAAAGGTTGGCAGAATTTGAAGGGGGGAGGGAAAGGAGAAGGATAACCACAATAGTTTCCCTCAGAAAGTTTAAAATAGAGCAGCCTTTACTAGGAGGCAGACAGTACAGCTCTTGCAGGAGAGATATATGAAGTCGCCTTAACATGTTATTTAGATTACAGTTTCTGAAGACTTGATTATATAACCTGATTATTAAAGTAACTGAAAAACAAAAACAAAAACAAAACCTGCCATTCATAAAGTAGACTGAGGAGCAGTGGGAGCAGAGGAAAAAATAAAGTGGCCAATCTTGGACATCACTCACCCCCATTCTATTAAAAAAACAGAAACAAAAACAAAAAAACAAGTGTCTCAGATGTTGGTCTTAGAATACTTTATATTCCATTTCCAGTGTCAAGGCCATACCTAATGTGGATGGTGGGAGCTGTAGCCAAATATTGATACTTTTGACAAGATGGTTATATCAGCCTATGTTTCCCTTAAGTTATTAAATATTCTATTATTTTAGATCCATTTATACTGACTTCAGAGCAACAATCTGCTTAGGATTTGATTTTTCTTCTATAGCAAGAAAATAGTTTGCCCACGAGAACACATGTTCCAGTTCCCTGAACTACATTTATTTTTATGGGTTAATATTTTATTTTATCATGATCTTCCTGTAAACTGTCCACAGAAGAGAATGTAGCAGTCCTATAGACTTTCTTTACACAACACAAAATTAACCCGGATCCACCATAGAACCTTAGTGCTTAGCTTCGAGAGCCTTAGTATTCTTCCATTGACTACAGTAGCTTCTGGTCTATAGTCTTACTCATTCCAATCCATCATTCACAATGTTTTCAGAATGACCTTCTTCAAATGTAAATCTTGTCATTTTATCCACTTGCTTAAATTCCTTTAATGTCTCCCCACTGCCTAAGGAATGAAGTTTAAATTGCTTAGCTGGGCTCCAGGCTCTTCCTGATCCATCTATCGCTTACCTTCCATTTACATCTCCTGAAATAACTCTCACACCATCATCATTATCTTACTTGGAGGTTCTCAAAGGTGTTGTGCTTTTTCACAACTCCATGCTTTTGAGCATGTAGTTCCTATTGCTTAAAAAGGTCTTCCTCTTTCTACTTGCCTAAAAACAAGTCAGCATTCTGGACTTAGAATTATAGTGAAGACTACTATGAATACTCTACTACCAGATCCTCCTTTTCTCTGTGTCTTTGCTGTATGTGCTTAAATGTACTTATTACTCTGTATACCTGTACTTTATACAATTGCATTTATTACTTTATATCTGCCTTTATCCTTTTTATTATGGCCTCACTCTGTTTAGGGACCACGTCTTAATCATCTGGGTAGTCCCAGTACTTATCATGATATCTTGCCTACAGTTGGCACTCAGTAATTGTTGACTTAAATTACTAGAGAGGTTGTCAATTAGATCTTGAAAAGAAAAAAATAGCAACAACAAAAACCTTTATTAAGTGCTTACAGTAAGCCAAAGGCATTACTGAATTCATTTTAATTAACTGATGAATGAATCTCTAGATTATCTGGGCTGAGAATAGACAGGAAGAAATAAATACAGTGAATAAAAATTCTAATAATATAATCAACTTTGGGGATCTGGTAAACTGAAATAAACACTAACAAGAAGAATAAATTTAATTAAATGAAAATGTTTAAGCTATATAAATTGTAGATTCAAGATTCTATATTTAGCAGTTATATTTATCTTCACACTATAATCTTTCTGTAGAAAACAGATTTAAAACTTTCTATTAAAAACAGAGCAAGAAAGAGGAAAAAAGATATTTAAGGAAAACCGTTAAAAGGTAATTTCTGTTAATATACTTTATCCTAGCTATTATTTTTAATGAGATCATGATGTTATTTTATTTTTAAAATGACATTTACTATTCTTTTGGTTTCTGGGCATTTGTGTTTGTGACACATTTCAGTTCCTCTGTTTTTTGTTGTTATTTTTTAAACATTTCTTAAGGGCCCCTCTGCCTATCTCCTTGGCATTGTAAAATGCTCCTGAGAGCTGTTTTGATGGTAACAAGTACTCCAAACTGCAGGTGAATGGGTCTTAGAATTGCACAAACAGCAAAGGAAAGCATTTTATAATAACAAAGATAGAGACTAGGGAGTCCTTATGAATATGTTATTAAGCACCTGCAGCCCAGTTCCTAAACTGGAACTGTTTTCAAAAGGATGGATGCTAACATTTGGCCAGAATTGAGGTCTGTAGAGAAAACTGTGTTTGCTCTTGGCAACTAAATTAAATTACTGCCAATGAAATATGTTACTGTCCCCCCAACACCCATTTGAATGTTGAAATATCATGTAACTGATCCTATTCTAGCCATACACCTTTATAGGTATGAAAGGGTTTGACCTTGGAGAAGCATTAAAATCACTTTTCATGCTAAGAGTAGTTTAAGAAATGAAAACAATCCTTCTCTGCCTGACTCATTTTGCTCAGCATAACACCCTCAAGGTCCATCCATGTTGCTACACATGGCCAGATTTCATTCTTTCTCATTGCCATGTAGTATTCCATGGTATAGATAAACCACATCTTCTTGATCCATTCATCTGTTGATGGACACTTAGGCTCTTTCAAGGTTTTAGCTATTGTGGAGAGTGCTGCTATGAACATTGGG